>NC_087262.1:3420000-3700000 GCF_037042905.1 Lytechinus pictus
AAGTTTCTCTATTTTTATCACACTCATTTTACTGCAGCTTGTGTAAAACAATGGACCTACCAGGTCCATGGTGAAACCAACATATCAAAATGGTATAAACATTTGTTTAGGGTTGTGTTTTGGTATTAATACATCCTTCCAATGCCCTTCTTGTATTAAACTATGATTGGCACTGTATGAATTAACTGGCCAAATAACCTTTAGAGATTTCATAATAAAAATATGTAGTAGAAAATGACATGTTTTAATATAGGATCCTGACACATTTAATTCTAAACAAAAATGTTTTACATTAATTGTAAAAAAAAAAAAAAAAAAACTTTGTTTTGGGTTTAATAAGTTTTAGCCACCTTTTTTCCGTTTGTATCATTCTTTTGTGTGTATATGTATGATCACAGAATGAAAAAAAAATAATTTAATATACCGGAAACTAAGCTGCCAAAATTACTTATCATTGGGCTACTGCTGTTAAAAAAATCTCTGGTAGTATTTTATGTATTACTATTACTTTCTTCGCTGTTTGTGAGAATACATCCTTATTCTATACTTCTAGAGTGGTTCAGTGGTATTGCTGGGAATCTATTTCTACACCGTGAAGTAGCTTTAACCCTTTCCTCAAATAATTATCTTCTGGAGATATTTTGAGATGAATTATTGGTCATATCATCACAAGATAGGCCTAAGTCGAGTTTTCTCAAGGAAATTAACCCAAAACCTCAGGTTTTACATGTTTTACAAGGGTGGTGTTAGGTTTTGGTAGGCTTACAATTACGAAGAATTCCAGTCTTAATGTTGCTCAACAAAAACTTGTAAAAATACTATTTACTACAATTAATCCTTTACTGTATTCCATTTGTTCCATATTTTTCAATAGGTTTTTTCGAATGTAAACTGGTCCCAGTGATATTCCTTGGGTACTCTGTACTTTTCTCCCGCCGCAATGCTCGGTCTAAGGTGTATCGATGTGCTGATTGACGGAGTTTTAGGGCCGCACGGAATCAGGCACAATATGCCCCTCAGTTTTCTCCCTTTTTTTGTTGTTGGAAAGTTGATCGGACAACTGAAGGAATAAAACGAAAGTGAATGGTTATAAGGAGGAGGGGTCTGAATTGTGTTTAACCCAAGGAGGGGGTCCAGTCAAAATTTAAGGGGCAGGTGAAGGGCCGTCAAAGAAACCGCGATGAAATGAGTATAGGTCGATTGATGATTGGTCGTGGGGTGTCGAGACTCTCAGATCGAATCTACGCATGCGCAGTGAACTTGATGACATCAGTCTCTCTCTCTCTCTCTCTTTCTCCTTTTCTCTCTCTTCTTCATACCCCTATGTAATCACACACAAACCGTCTGTGTATTTCTTATTCTCAAATAATATTGTCCAGGGTTGATTATATTAAGCTCAGTGGCAATAAATTGTCACCCTTGTCGATTCATAACTATTCATAAAATTTACGACTTGTTCTCGATTCGAGAGCCGGCTTCTTCTTCTTCTAATCCTTCTCACCAACCCCAGAATTAGTCAACGATTTTTTAGCTAACTCGTGCTTCATTATCCGTTACAGTTACAAATTGTGCAAGTGAATCAGAATAGTCTGGTTGCCCGAGCTACATAAAGCCCTTTGCTTTGGATGGTTTATTTTTTCTTTTCCCCCGCTGCACTGCTGTTGTGTCAGTTGAGCGTAGGAAGCCAAGACCGAGTTGCGACCGGGGTCTTAGCCTAAGCTTACGGTTGCTGGATTTCGTCCTAAATCCACTAGGATTCAAGTCGGAGGATTCTTGCTGCGCGGGTGTGTGCTTTTGCCCCCTCTTTCTAACCCCGGCTTAATCCAGCCCGGATTTCCAGATAACCAAAAGAGGAAAAAATAAAGGAAGAAGAGGGGGTCGTTATTTTTTTCCCCTTTCCACCGGCACGCCAGGGTAAAGGACATGGATGCTGTACCTGGCCCGTTATCGACACTAGAGGATTTGGTAGGAGCTCATGGGCTACCTGGTGAGAGTAGCACCACTTTAGTTGGCATGAGCGCTCGGTTTGGATGTCACTCCGCCGACACTGCCCCGGGGAATTTCGGCATGGGCACGACGGTCAATAGTATATTAGCGGCGAGCAATAACAACGGAATGGGTATGTGATAATTTTTATATTGCATTTTCATCTTCATGGCTGTAATTTATTTAAAACTTGAATGCCTTGTTTTCCTCCTATAACTTTGACTTATTGTATTTCTTTCATATCTACATCTTCTTCACATGTTTAAGCTTTTTGTCATGACGAGTCGCAGGTTTTCGAGAAAAAAATCTCGTCACCACTTTTTGTTTCCATATATTAGAGCCTTCCACCATAGAGAATTGTAAATATTCAGTCGATTTCACAGAATAATTTTATTTGCTGTACCAGCCTCTGCCTTCCTAGAAATTATTTATAATTCAGTAGCTGTCTCCTCATTCTATTTTATTGTATATATTTTTTACCTTGTAACTGTTTTTAATTTTGAGTGAAATAAATTGAAATTGAATTGAATTGAATTGAATATGTTAAGGCATTATACCTTTCAAAACTGTCTGTGCCTGAGTATATTAGTTTGTGTTTAGTAGCGATTTATAAGGGGCTTACTTGATATACGGGATGAGCCAGAAGTCTTGCTTAATTGGATCATTCTTAATCCATAAGTATTATCACAACAATGAGAAAATAAAGTTGACTAAAAATTTGGATATTATACACTCTAAATTTCATGGACTAAAAATATAAATCCAGATCGGCTTTTAGTAGTGGATTTACTTTTAATCCAAAGGATTAACTTTCAAACTCTCAAAATATTGGAATCCAAATCTGTTAGCTTTGAATTTTATTTATATCAAAATCTGATTTTGGTTGGTCACTTTTTACATTTAATCTGGATTTATTTCATGTCCATAAAAAAATTAGTGAAAAATAAAACCGAATGTAGTAGCTGTAAGTAATATCAAAATCCGAGTTTGGTTGGTCACGTTTTACATTTAATCTGGATTTATTTAAAATCCATAAAAATTGAGTGAAAAATAAAATCGAATGTGGTAGCTGTAAGAAACATTTCAATTTTTCATCTTTATTTTTGTTTTTCAAATTTGTGGATGGTATTGTATTCCCCATTATTTCCTTATCTATTAAAGAAAATCAAATTTGCGAATGTAAAGGATATGACATTATTTTGGTTGGCTAAAGTAAATGAATGAACTGTAAATGGGATATTCTTTGGATTATTCCCTAAAAAATATTAGTCATGAATTATTTTTCAAACATTGGAATCAAGAAACAGATGGTGGTGGTTCTTAATAATTATTTGAATAACTACTATACATCCATAGGCTTTGCATCCATACGTTTACAGTATGGGGTTGACGAAGGGCGTAGGCTAGTATTTCATTTAAGATATAGCAAAAAAAAATATTCTGAAATGGTCTTTTTAAAACAGAAATTGACTAGAGCTTCATTTACTTATTGATCATGATAATGTAAAACAACTTGTCAATCAAAAATGTCTATCAATATTTGCTTTTTTTTTAATTAATGATGATATGGATGGGGAATTTTCGTGAAATCAGTATTTTGTTGTAGGCAATTAACGGCGACATAATTAAGATTTCCAGCCTGGCAGAAGTCACAATTTACAGAGTAAAGCCGTAAATACCGCAATATCATTATGACAAGAAACAACACTTAAAGGAAATTTAGCAAATTCAGGCGAAAACTTTTCTATATATGAATGCAAGAATTAGTCTCAAAGGATTTGCTTGATTTTCTCATCATAGTAACCACAATAAGATATAATTTATGTTAAAGTAAAAAAAAAAGAGACGAAACAATAAATCCATTATATTCGAAAATATTTATGAAAGGAAACGGAAAAAGGAGTTTGTTTCTGGTTGAATTTAGCACGCATGACCCATGAACTGTTCTTCAAATGGCGCCGAAAATGAGTCTAATTAAAGAACTAGCAGACAACAGTATACATCACGTGATCATTAGTCATTTATTACGAGAAATCATCGTGGAGGGAAAAAAATATGACAATTTTGTTCCAAATAGTCGCGTGATCGTCTGCTTTCTGCCGAGTATATCCCCACACTCGGGAGAAATATCCAACAATTTTTAAGGAATCATGCAGAGTAATTCTTACTCATTCAGACTAAAAAGATTACTTATTCGCCAGTTTTTTTTTCTTGATATAGGACATTTTTCTCATTTTGTATATGAGCTCTTTCGGGAACGATGATACTTTTAACTCAATACTTTGGCACCTGTTATTTACATTTAGATCAATGCGTCTTTGCTTTTAAGCCCCCTTTTCCGAAGACTCCTCTGGAGACTCAACCAGTCTTTCGAGAAACCTATAATTGTTTTCTCATTTTTATTAACCGATAGTTTAAACCATTTCGTAATTGATGAGAGAGAGTCTCGACCTTTCGGTTGAAGCGTGTGATAATTGTTTGACATAAATCATTTCTTTATATATCCTTTCGTTGCCTGCATAGGATTATGAACCCAAATTAGAAGTAGCTATCCGATATTTCCTTTGTGAATGTATTACCTGTTGCTGCCACTCTAAATGATTTGCAACTATTTTGATTATATATCAATTTGAAAGTTACACCTGACCTATAGCATGTATAGTATAATAATACACATTTTTTTGAAGATCCAATTTATATTTTGAAGATCTTGAATTCCAATTACATTTGTATACAATGTAACGGTGTCAAATGAGGGTTGAATACAGTTTTACCAAATTGAGTAAAAAAAAACGCACATGCCCGTTTTAGGGTAAAAATGTAACATCCCATAACGTAATGATTAATTTAACTTATTTTTTAATCATATTTACCAAGGGTAGCAATGCAAATTACATAACTGCTTTCCACAACGGCCTGTCCGTTTGACATTCATTTTGTTTCAATACATTTTATGGAAAGAACTTAACGCATGCATTTTCTTTAATGTATTTTTTTTCTTTTACAGAACATTGGATTATTTTTAGAGTGTACAAATTTTCTTTAAAATTTTGTCCCTTTGCCATCATATTTATTATAGCCATTTACTCTTTCATATAGTTTTCCGGCATTTTACAAAGCTTATCTTAATAAGTCGTGAGTTTGTTCGATGACATATTTTATCTTGGACATATTTATGGTTATTTTATCCTTTTTTAAGCAACTTTCGGTTTTATCAAATTCACCCTCAGGTTCTACCTGTAAACTTCATATTCAATTCTATTTCATTTTTCAATTCTTACGTTCACATCACTTTCAAAACTCATCAGAACATAATGTAATTGGACAGATCATATCTGTTGACAACTGAAGAAAATAATCGTGTCGAAGTAGGTACACGCAGTAAATATCAACCTATTTCGATATTTAGCACATTATAATTTACTATTATTACATTATATACAAATATGATATGGTTTTAATTATCAATGAAGTATTCCCTCTATTTGTATGTATACGATATAACAATCCCTTTCAGATGAACTTTCATCCAGATTTTCATCCATTATTTTCCATAAAGTTTTGATTTTAATTAACTTTCGTTTTCTATTGCAATACATATTTTTTTGTTTAAGGAGTCATAATCGTTATTCATTATGTCACATAGTATTAAAACCGTTTATTATTGTTTCACTGTATGTTAGCAACACAGCCAACCCTAACCTTTGTTCATCAATCTGAAACAATTCGGTAGGCCTGTACTTAAACTGAAAGTTTTCCTTTGCCCATCTTCAACAAAATAATATTTCCTACATATTATGATTGAAATAATTATCATGAACACGACGATGATAAAACGTCAAATATTCGTTTATGATATTTATTTTCTCCAACAGTTTGGTTCATAAACTACTAAACCTATCAATTCGAATTTGTCCTCACTTCCAAGTGCAGTCTATAAGAGTCATCGCGATTGATTTAATTTTATTCCTGAAATATCCCGTCGTGATTTTTCCTTTTTAAAAATTAATTTCAGGATTATTATCACTATCTTCTCTTTGTCTTAGTTTTCTCACTATTCGATATGGATTGGGTAGGTTGTAGGATGTACGGGATTAAGTCCCACTGCAGGAGTGGGGGAAACTGGGTTGATTAGAATAAATAATCTTTTTTTTTTAGGTCATAAACAGTATTAATGGAAGCATTTAAATTATATAAAAGTGTGACAACTTTTCTTCTTGTTCTATAGCTTGCTATCGCCCTTCCTGATTTTTACATATTTAAAGTCTTTGAATTAGTTTTGATAAATTCTCTCAATTTCAATTCACTATACATGTAGATTATAGTAATGCATGTGCCCTACACTGCAAAACTCCGGTGTTGATTTAACACCAGCCCGGAATCTACATATGTCCACACCAGAGAAGTATTAAAACTACACCAGTTTGGAATAAAACCGATGCTGTTTTAATACTAATTGGTGTTATATAAACACCTATCTGGTTTTAGACCAAAACGAAACTGGTGTTGTTTAATACTTCTCTAGTGTGGACATACATGTATATAGATTCCAGGCTGGTGTTAAATCAACACCGGAGTTTTTGCAGTGTAAGACGGTTGTGTTGTGAAGGATATTAAAAAATGTGTTTTATTTTATGAATTCACCGACATATAAAACAATTAGATGCCCAACCAAACTAAAACTACTGCTTATTTTTCTATTGTTCTTGCAAAACACCTTCTCAAGCCCAGAATGGACAGATAATTTCATAATTAATCTTTGTCAGTAGCTTGCTAATATCCAATTGCTGCACTGTAAAAACTGTGGTGTTAAAACTGACACCAGTTGGTCTCTATAGAGGACCACACCCCGGGGTGTTGAAATTACACCCTAGAGATTGATCATAACACCAAAGAGTGTAAATGTAACAACCAAAGGTGTTCTAATAACACCTATATGTGTCAAACTAACACTGCCAATTTAACACCGGATTGAAATAACTGGTGCGGTCCTCTATGTACACCGGTTAAAACCACAGCTTTGTTGTGTGCATATTAAAAGTAATTGCTCAAACGGCTAGTTTAGATAGAAATAAAAACATTCCCGAGAGAGGGCACTTGATTTAAATTCAAATCCTAACTGCCGGAAAAGTGTCATCTTTAAACTCTTATGGGTGAAAAAAAATGCATTAAATGACTACTACGCTTAAGAAATGCTATTATGAAAATTAAGTAATGCTTGATGATACTCGCGTATAATTCACATTACTGATCATTTACCATCTGACCATGTTTACCGAAGCTCTAGACAGGCTTTCATACTCATAAGATATAGTTTCCCCATCCTTTGTATATGTGGTGTTTTCAATGAAATAAACTATTACGTCCTCTAGATATTGATTTGCGAAGTATTTTCTATTCTGAATCAATTTTAAAGTCATGAAATGAAAATGATCCATCAATCTTCGCCTCCTCGCTCAGGCAGGAATATTAACGGAAAGCAGCGTGTGTAACAATAACTTGGTTACCAGGAAATGGCCGACAACTGACGGGTTTTGATATCAATTTTCTGAAACAAAATAGACCATCCTCTTGTCTCCATGTACAAATCTCTCTCTTTCTCTCCCTTTCTCTTCCTCTCTTTCTCTATCTGATAATAATGAGAGAAAATGTGTGAAAGCGAAGATACACAAGTGTATTTTGATTTCTCCTCAACCGTGACGTCAGGAAACGGATATAAAATAAGTTGTACATGTAGGCCCTACAGTTCTCACCCTACATTCACATAACATTTTATCATGATGATCAGAGAATCAAAAAATAGCTTTTCTTTTTTTCCTAGGAAATAATAAAATGGTTAAAAAATGTGTAGAGCATAGTAATTAAAATTGATAATAGTTCGCTGCATGAGATGTAAGACGTGCTTACATAATTATTAATTTCAAATTTGATGCATACTTTTTAAACAAAGATTGTTATTGGCAACTATAACGCTTGCCAGATATACAAAAAAGAATGAAGGCAAACTGGATTTCACGTATCGTAGTTTCTTTATGAGAAACAGGTTGAAGGAATACTTAATTATTAGGTTCCCAGTAAAATAAAAACCCAATAAATTGGCATTAAACAGGCATATTGCTATAAAAAAAAACAAATTAATGCTTTTTAATGCTATGTAAAGTTTTCTAAATGTTGAAGATTTTCTGATGTTTATGGTTTAGGTGAATTTTATTCCAGCGTCTTAGACTTGAAAAAATAAATTATCTGTCTCCAATGTTTATACTATGGTTGTTATCATTCGCAGTGTGTGAGTAAGATGGGTGAAAAAGAAGGAAAATAATGATGTTTTCAAAATGAATTAAGTATCTACCATTTTCAAATATTTCACTTTTATTCATAAATGGATAATTAGTTGCTTGGAGTGAATAGTTGATTGGTTGAATATTTTCTATAGGCCCAATTAGCATATTCAATTCAATTCGCATTTGTTTTATTCTCGATTCTAAAGAAATATATTCATACTAAACAAGGAATGATTCGTAAACAAACAAAATGGGAACTACATAAACAATGCCACAATGTACAAGTCACAGTTTCGAAACATTTTTTTTTGCAAAGAGAGGATAAAGGAAAATAACAATAAAACAAAAACAATATTTTTACAAAATGAAGTATATTAGTGTTATTATGTAACTTATAAGCCTCTCTTAGAGACAGATTTTTTTTTGCATTTTGTATTTATTTAGACAAGTAAAAGTAAATATAAACTTACTATTTATATACACTAAATATACTGTATTTCAAATATGTTTGAAATGTAGAAACTAATTCAACTTTTTTAAAAAGTTGAATAGGTCAAAAGCAAATAATGATAAGAAATCGAAGAGAACTCATTGATTAATAGCCACAACATTACGTGGGTTTTTTTCAAATTTCAAAAAATGTTTTGTGTTTAGTCGAACCTTTTTTTAATTCTACAGTGACTGAAAGAGTAAAGGCAATTTAATTGTGTACACGTATTATCCAATATAGGCATATTTTGTGTCGATAAATGAATGGATGAACTGGTAATATTAACATCATTGGTGGATAAGCATTAAAAGATTTTGTAAAATGTCATATATTTTTCTAAAAAGGAAGTGTCTGCAACATCTACGGCTTAATAAACCCTTCGTCTTATTTGAAATTAAAAGAATTCACCCCAATTCGCCCACCCCGCCCATCCAATATTCTCTTTCATTATGTTTTCATCCCGCCAAATCAGTCTTTCGTCCGACTCATCAACTTAACCAACCAGTGTCTCATCGAAAGATGTAGCGGCAATTAGAGATTCCTCCCCGCCTGAGCCTCCCCGATGGATTCCAGTTGATAGCCGCTCGTCATTCGCGCCTGATGACAAATGCCTGTTGTCTGCGCGATGTCATCCCAGCTCGTCCCAGAAGTACTTCGAACTTGAACTTACATTCTCCCTCTTGAATCTTTTCCCTCTCTGCAAACACAATTAGCTAAATATTTTCGCTCGATTAATTGAATTTTCCTCCGACACAGCCCAATGTCTTGAGAGACATGCGCAGATAACATATTAGGGAAATTCTTGATGTAGGACTTGAACCGGAAGTTATACCCATTTCTGGCAAGAACTGATCGTTTTCATAAAGTGTCCTGCGATTTAATCTGATATACAGGAAGTTGTGATATCCAGTCCGATATCATTTAATTTAAAGTATTCCTCCCATGTGGCTAAGCTTTCATTTCAAGAAAACTACCGAGTATACCGACTGAATAATACCATGCAGCTAACTACATCATCAAGTCAATTGGACATGTACATTTTGAGACAACTCTTGAAATAAAAGAGAAAGTAAAGAGAATCAGTTTCATGATCAAGGTCATTTTAAAAATTTGATTCTATGCATGTCTTCAATGAACATCCCCTCTTCTTTAAATCGAGAATGACAGAAAATTAATATGGTAAATAAAGAGAGGTAGAGATGCCGACATTCAGTTGCACTGTAGTAAACTTTTATTTTTCATGTTGATAATGTGATTCTGAGTATTTGGAACATGACATGCATGATGTGATTATAAAAATTACAAAACGTTCCTTTTTAATTCTTAGAAATGACATGATTTTTATTCTTCAGAATGTTAAAACAAATAAAAGGGAGGCCTATATTGCCTAGGCAGGCTCTGGCTGGCTAGGTGTGCAGGTTTGAAACCGGCCTAAATAGTTGACATTGTGGGACGTATTTTATTGCGCATATTTACATTGAAACTTAATATTGGAATGATGAGTGCTTCTTTGCTTAATATTCAATCCACTATTCTCAAAGGTCTTGGACATCACCATGTGTCAACTTTCTCAACCCCCCCCCCTCTCTCTCTATCTCTCAGGCTGCTATCTCTTATACCATTGGTCCTTGATCCAGTGTTCACCATCTTTTGGGTATCTTGTCGATAACCCCCCCCCCCCAAAAAAAAAAAAAAAAAAAAAAAAAAAAAACAGCACACACACATGACACAGTAAAACGCTTTTAAAAAATTCATGCAACGCATTTTGTTATGAAAAAATGAACCGTACAGTAGTTTAAACAACCATGCCTTGTTTATTGAGAATTAAATGTTAAAAAATGAAATTTGTTGTTTAAGATTTTAACACTTGTTTAAACTGTTAAAATGACCAAGTCATGTTCAGATAGTATAAACAGAGCTGTTTGCTGAGTAATAAATAACGGAGAAATTATCATATTTATACAACCTGAATGAACTGATCAGCTATTGTGAGATCTACATTTTGTTAACAGTTTAAACATAAAGTGCTCAACCTCTGGTATATGTTGCTCAAAATCAAAATCAAAATCAGATGTAAAACAAGAAAGTTTGACACTTAAAGTTTCGCTTATTTTTACAAAACAGTTATATGCACATCCTGGCCAGAATGCAAATGAGGAGACTGATGACGTCATTTACTCACTATTTATTTTGTATTTTATTTATATGAAATATGAAATATTATAATTTTCTCCTCATTGTCAAGTGAAACAACAATTCATTCCTCCCAGAACATGTGGAATTAGCATTGTAAAATAATTTATGTTTTAGTCAAGTTGGTCCTAATTGTCAAATTTGTAAAAAAATTGAAATATTGTGTAATTTTAACAATTAAAAAACAAAAGAAATAGTGAGTCATGGACATCATCTACTGTCTCATTTGCATGTCACTGAGTTGTGTAATCACTGTTTTGTGAAAAATAAGCGAAACTTTAAAATGTCATAACTTTCATATTTTACATCCGATTTTGATGAAATTTTCAGAGTTATGCGAGTTTGATTGTTCTCTATTTATTCAATCAACATTTTTCTGAGGTGGACTTGACCTTTAAGGATGGTAAGTGATTATCAATATTGAAACTTGACCATTATTATGACATGCATATTTGCCTGACCGACAACCAATGTTCGTAAATATTAATATCATAGGGCCCTGGGCCCCGCATGCATAACACAAAGCTTAGCGATGAATAGTAATTATGAAAGAACACTTCTATTAGTTCCTGGTCAGTATTCTGAGCCAAATGCGCGAGTAAAATTGATCTTGATTGGTCAGTGTTCATTTAGCGATTGATCGCAATCTTTGTGTCACGGAGCCCACCACAATCTCTCGCCATTCGATTACAATGTTTTTGTATAACATTAATCTTAATAATTATTGAGTGATTTCTTCAATAAAACCTAGGCTTACAGACGTAATGATAGACGTTGCTTTTATGAGTTAGGTTAGGCCTAGACCTACCAAGGAAAGTAAAAAAGTACCCCCCCCCAAAAAAAAAAAAAAAAAAAAAAAAAAACTTGGGATAATACACTTTTACCCCGTGGAATTTCATTATCATAAAAACATCAATGTCTAATCAGATCCACAAAGAGTTGTTTAGGGTTTCGAAATTCAAATAGCACCACTTTTTTTTTATTTCTTCTCCGTTTCCCTTAATGCTGCTCGGGCACTCACTTGGTAGTTTTCTGTGAAATTTATTTTCAGGGAGTCATTAGTCCTAGAATCAATTTCTTGCTGTTGGTTTCAAACCACGTGAAATTCTTATATAGAATGCAATTTTAGCACATTTTGCTGTGCTTTGAGCGATGGTGTACATGGCGAAAAAAAATAATTTTTATCCATGAGCATAATTATTTCTTTTCTGATCAATCAAATAGGTTTTAGATATTGTGATTTCCTTAAGTAATGTTATTTGTTGAAGATATCGGAAGGCATATTTGGTATTCGTAGCCTGTAGTTATAGCAATTATATAGGCCTACTCTTCTTTTGAGCATAATATTCTATAAGAAACGCTTCCCGCAATACATCGCCAAACTTTTTTTTTTCAACGCAAACCACAACTTTCATGATCTTGACTAGAACTTGTCCTATATGTATTCTATAAACTATTGTTCCTCTTTAAATTGTCATGATTTGGTGTTTGACACCCTACGTGATTACTTTCGATGTTTCTCATCACCGAATACCCCTCAAGAGGATGCCCTATTTGCTGAGTCCTACCCCTCGTATAAACCCTCCAGTCCTCCGTTTTATTATGTTCTTTTTCAAAAACTTTCTTGTAATGTTCACTCTCATTGCGCACAGCGCTCATTTGCTTTCAATTAAGGAGTGGAAATTTGATATTTATGTACCTTTTGTTTTTGGAATGATATATGTGCAAATCATTATTGAATGTCTGCTGTCACATCGATGACGAATATGGTAAAGCCTTTAAAGGAAGCTGTGAGGTTGGATGTACTTTCACATTAAATCGATATTTCTCACTCTAAATTTTCCAATCACATTCATCATATTTTTAAGATGACAAGCAAAATGGTTTGAGAAATTTCGACGTAATTTGCACATTTGTTATTCCGTGCTTTTCAAGTAAAGGAAAATGAACAGCTTAATACATTTATATTTCAATCTAAATCTAGATTCCAAAACTAGGCCCAAATCAAACATCTAAATCTTAATCTCAATATAAAATCTAAATCTAAATCTCAGTCCAAAATCTAAAACTAAATCTTGAAATCTGAATCTAAATCTAAAATCTGAATCTAATCTACATTTAAATCTAAATATAAAAATTTAAATCCAAGTCTAAATCTAAATCTAATTCTAAATCTAAAATTGAATCTGAACTGAATCTAACTCAAACTCTAAAACTTCATCTGAATCAACGTATATAATGAGGGTGCCATCACGGTGATCCAAGTCCAGCTAGCACTCCACTAAACCACCGGAGATGGTGGATAAACTCTTCATCAGTTAGGGTCGGAAATCTTCCTTGAACTTTCCGTCAAAGAACTCTAATTGTTTGATCTCACTCGTTTGTGGGTAAAAGTACCAAAACTCAACCGTCTTTTCTGTCCCTATTTTCAGTGACACATTATGACGAGGCATTGATTCACAATAATATTTTGAACTATCAATAAGGGGAGGGGATGTTCTGTAAAATGTGTTTATTGTTGAATTGCATTGGTAATATTTGATAAATGGAACCTTACAAGTCTCCCAGCTTTAAAAAACGTAATTAACGGCGATGACGATGATTTAGTATTGATGATGATGATGATGATGATATGATATGATGATATTATTATCATTATTATAATGGTAATTATAATAATAATAATGATAATAATAATAATAACAATTACATTATGATGATGATATCGTTTATTCCAGATTAAAGATTAAATTGTTTCATCGTCATGTTTAAAATTATGTGCTTAAGAACAGCAAGGAAGAAGAAAAAGAAGAAGAAGAAGAGCAACAACAGTAATAACACAATATTTTAGATAGTTGTGGTTTTGTTTCCTTAAGAAATTGGCCTAAAGGATACATTTTTAATTAAAACATAGAGGCATATACTGTAAACATTCTATTCCTTTCAGTTGTACCAACATGTGAATGTTAATTTGAAAACATTTTACGTTGTTTATAACCGTGTGTATATAGACTCTGAATAGATCTTCCAATATTCATGGGCTATAATAATCAAGGGATTATTATTTTTAATGCATAAAATCATTATTTGAACTGAAATTATTCTCGTTTGAAGAATAATTGTCAATGTACAAATTGATCAACTAAAATGAAAGAAAGGGCGAGAGATTGAGTGTCATGGGACGTGTACGACTTTCCAACCTCTCTACCCCCCGCAACTGACGGCCTAGCTAGCTCCCAGGTAGCCTAGTACCCCCGCCGACTGAAAGCACTGCATAGCCGACAGACCGGGTATAAGGGGATGTGCCTGGCGTATCCAATTTCAGATCTTTGGAGCTGACTCAATTCTCAGTCTTCAGCCTTTAAACACCAAGTGATTTTAATCCTTCCGCCAATAGAGGAAGGTTTGGGATTCGAACTGTTTCCATGCTAGATAGTAGCGGTTTCGAGATGGGAGCAATATGTTTTGGTTAGCTGTCAGTTTAAATGACCCTTTTTTAATGTTTGTTAAAATTTTATTGTCACAAATCTATTGTGTGGTTTTGGCTCCTTCCATTGGTTGACCCAGGGTATAACTGCGAACTTTTTCACATCTCACCTCTTTTAGGTAAACAATCTATTATTTGCTTTGTCCTTTGATCTTTCCTTCTCTTAATGCCATGTATGCCAAAATGATGAAAGGGTGTGTACACTGTAAAAAATGAAGTGTTAATTTAGCACTTTCAGTGCTTGGATATAGTGACTGCACTTACGAGTGCTGATTTTCTAGTTTAAATTTGAACTAGAAAATCAGCACTCGCAGTGCAGTCACTATACAAGCACTGTAAGTGCTAAATTAACACTTCATTTTTTACAGTGTAAGTTCATCACTCTGTACACTCTAAAAAAAAGTTTTACCCAATATTGGGTAAAATGGGTACATGCATGTTGGTTGGGTAAAAAGTTACCAAATATTTTGTAAATTTTACGCAATGTTGCGTTGAAATTTACCCCTAAAACATGCATTTAGCCCAATATGGGGTAAAAACCTCCAGTAAACATGCATGTTCCTTTTTTAACCAATAATGTATTTTGTTATTCATTGGCTTTTCTCGTTTTGTGTTTAATTTAGGTGGAATAAATTCGTGTGTTTTTTATTTTTAAATGAATTTTTCTTTTTAGTAAAATTGATATTAATGATATTTAGTGCAATTACTTTATATAAAAGAAATTTACTTATGATATTATGTTTGGTGTGTGTGTTGTTTTTGTATAATATATTTTTAAAAAAATCTTGTTTAAGCAGGGAGTGGCTTAACAGTGTTGGCAGTCACAAGGCTAGCTCTATACCAGTACAATCGCACATGAATTTCAATCATCGCCTCACACGTCTAAGTGAGAACAATACAAGTATAAGGTTTCGAACATTCTTCCTAATTTGGCAATCATTTTGAATAAAAATCAGTGTCTAAGGCACGCAAAACAACCAACATCATTCCTTAATTTGTCTGTACTCAATTCATGCACTTTTACAGGTCACGGTCGTTCTTTTTTTCCATGCAGTTTTTGTTTCACAGGCTTGGCAAAGAATGCTCTGCGCCGTCCCATATCAATATATGAACTTGGAAAAGAAATATATGTGTATAATTTGAGGAGTATTATATGTTAATTTGAGCCAGTTTCAAGTTGCGTTTAGTGTGTTTTTGCCGTTGACGTTTGACTCGTGAAGGTTAGGAATCAATTTCTGTGTTGTTTTGTCATTTTTAATGAAAGGTAGGGGACAGATTGGATCAGCTTTTTGATGTTTCGAACCTCGTGGGCTACTGACAGATTCCCTTTTTTTATCATTTTGGAGTAATTTTGGACGAAACAGGGGAAAATCCTCCCCCGAAAATTTTAGAGCGATATTGGAGCTTCGATGAGAACATATGAAATGTGACTGAAACATTTAGCCTAACACTTTAATGAAATCATAATTATGAAACTACTTTAACCTGTTTTAACACGCATTATCAGGACATGTAAACGACTGTTAAAACAGTACAAGTAACAAATCAATATACGAATACGATAATCATTTATATGAATGATATATGCCTATTATATGCCAATTATTATCCCATATGACCTTGTCATCGTGAACATTTCCATGAATGGCATTTGACCTTCCATTACGATAATAAAAAATGAGACATCTTGATGATCGTCTTATCACAATCATGACAATGTTGATAATAAAGCAAACTAGCAGATAACGTTTCTAAAAAAAAAACATGAGACATCCTGATGATCATAATATCACAATATTGAAAATAAAGCAAAATTTGCTCTTTGTTTTGTATGACTTTCAGTAATTACATGTATGTCCGATACAATAGAAAAAAAAACAATGTAGATATTATAATTTAATTTGATTTATTTTGTTTTTGAGACATGATAAGTTTATACATAATCATTATATTCTGAAAATAAATTGATGAGTCAAGAATCGTAATTGTCACAATATAGATTTCAAATAAATGAGCTATCGTGTATGTGTAAGCCTATGTTTTTTTTTTTGGTCTTTATTCCTCGCTATTTTGTATTTCGGAATTAACGCAAAACTAAATTTTTTGATAGGCTGGGCAATTTGAAATGCGGGTGAAAAGTTCATTGTCGGTTTTAGACTGTGTCATATCCACGAAGAGAATGAGAGGAAATGTTATCAATTCCAATCATTTCCTTTCAAAATCTTCTTTTTCCCATCTAAGATGATTGTCTTATAAAAAGTCTTCCTCGAAAATCACATAAGTATTTCCTATACGAGTTATTAAATAACTGTATTGGATTATGCTCAATTGTATAGGTTTTGAAGTTTTGATAATAGAAATTTTGATAATTATCACCATACAAGTCAATTTAGTCTTTAAAAGTAGGAATGGCATGTAGAGGTTTTTTGAAACGTCTGAGATCATATAAAGATAATAGATGAAGGGGCACAGTTTCCTTTTTATCGTTTTATTTTTCCGAATGTATGAAGTTAACAACATTGGATTCAGTTTTCTTTGATAAATGATTTCTAAAAAGGTAATACTGCTGATGGGTTATCATGATTATATCCTATATCTTGAATGTGTTGAATTAAAATTAAGACTCAATTCACCAATCATGCCTTACCTATACAGGCCCACATGTTGTTAGGTATCAGGCGAGGATTCAAGAAAGGGGGGGGGGTGCCTGCAAAGCCCGTACAAAGGAAGATCTCAAAATACCTTCACAGGGAGTGATGACCCGACCCCCTCCTTTTTTGTGTTTTGTTTTTGTTTGTCATATTTTTTCTTGAGAACGAACGCCCTTCATTTGCGAGTAATGCCCTTTTTAATTTTGTTTTCTACAGTGCGTCCCAAAAAAAACTATACACTTTTGAAATGGCTGCCAAATAAAAAATGTAGCACTTTTGGGGAAAAGACTTACATATATAGAAAGCCAATAAAGTCAACTTTTAAATAACACCAAAAAGTTGGAAAACTATTCATGCTTGAGCGAGCACTGCCCACTGAAACAAAGGGTATGAAAATTAGGGTGGGCTGGAATTAGCCTTCCAACTTATGTCAGTTTTTGAGAGGCAAATCCTTTCGAACTTGCAAAGTTAAGGGCGTTGTGATAAATTAATGATCAACCGTGACCAGTTTTGGTTGCCTAAGCAATTTTTTTAAATTATTAAATTGAACTTTAATGCATGAGTGAACATAAATTACACTTTCTGGGCAGCATTTCAACTTTATCATTTGGATCTCTTTTGGGGCAGCATTTCAACTTTATTATGTGGATATCAGCAATGTGTTCATGGGAGTCGGAAGAATAGGGGGGATAGGACTTAAGTGGGAGAAGTAGGTTGATGGAACAAGGGTCAACAGAACATTCAGCCCCCGCCCCCTCCCTCTTTCCCGCCCTCCCCTCCTGTTGAGAGACTGATGGCTATTGTCATGTACAAGTGAAGTCCAGAGCAGAATGTTGATTTAATGATTAATTCTGAATTGGGGCATCAACTTTTTCCTATCAATCATTTAATCAACAATTCATCAGTAAATTAACTCATTCAATGTGCAATGTGACCAATCAAACATTCGTTTTTTCAATAAATTACTTCATTAATCACCATAATCATTAAATTTCTTGGTAATCATTAAATAAAAAAAACTGACCATCAGCCACCGGTCACTTGGCAGTTAAGTTTTGAATAGGCTACAATCCATGAAATGAGACAGAGAAAGAGAGAGAGAGGGGGGGGCTGGGAAATGGAGGTGGAGAGGGGAGGGTACATATGACTTTTAATTTGTAAAAGGACAAAATGAAGAGGAATGCCCTTTTAACCAAGTCTTAGCAAGTTAGCATATCTCGGCCTGTTGCTTGTAACATGTACCATCACATTAATCTGACTCTCACGAATACACTTCTGAGGTCCACAAGATGAATATGCTACACTAAAATTACAATTCCTGTTCACTCATGCATAACATTTCAATTTAGTAACTCATGAAATTTGCCTAAGAAACCAAACCTTATCTCACTCATAAATAGCAGAACACCCTTAGCTTTGTAAGTTCCAAAGGACTAACCTCTCAAAAAAACTGTAAGGCTAATTCCTGCCCAGCCTAGTCAAGCTTAGTCTCTCAAGAAGTGGGGGGAGGGGGTAGAGATGGAGGGAGGGGTTGCTAAATGTTCTGTTGACCGTTATACCATCAAGGTACTTCACCTACCTACATGTAAGTCATATTACCCCCCTCTTCTGACTGTCATGAATACATTGTTGAGATCCACATGATAAAGACAAAATGCTGCACTAAAAATTGCAATTCATGATCACTCATGCATTACATTTCAATTTAATAATGCACTACATTTTCACAAACAACAATCTGATCACATCTGATCTCTTATTCACCAAATAACCCTCAACTTTGCAAGTATCAAACAAAAAAACCTGAGAGAAATTGGAAGGCTAATTCCGGCCCACCCTAATTTTCATACCCTTTGTTTCAGTGGGCAGTACTCGCTCAAGCATGAATAGTTTTTCAACTTTTTGGTGTCATTTGAAAGTTGACTATATTGGCTTTCCATATCTATAAGTCTTTTACCCCAAAGTGCTAAATCTTTTATTTGGCAGCCATTTCAAAAGTGTATAGTTTTTTTTGGGACGCACTGTAGAGACCAAACGCAATTCCTTTGTGAATGATGACCCCACCCCCTTTTTTCATCAGACTTTTGGAACAAAACGCTTTCCCTTTAGAAAAATCCCGGATCCGCGGCTGGGTATATCATGAGAGCGTCGTATAATTATAATAATGGTAACAAGTCATAATCTGCGAGCTTATAGGAACTGTTGATACGCTAAAATGTCCTACATTTTGAGAAATGGAGTTACTACCCAATTAAAGTGCGTAGCCGCTCATCTTAAATTCGTGTGCCAATATTGAACTAATATCGGAGCATAAACGCCCAATCTCCGAATCACGGAAATTGTTAATTAGTGGTTGGTCGTCATATCGTGATGATTAGTTCTCTCTCTCTCTCCTCCTCTCCTCTTTACTCGCTCACTCTCTTTCATTCTTATTTGTTCTCTTTCTCTCTCCTTATCTCCCGCACTCAAGTGCATGGCAGTGTATATTCTCCTATTATTCATATTTTCATATTATTTTGATTTATTAATACTAACTTCTTCCGTCGCATTTTTTTAGTGGACTGGGGGCTATGGTTGTTTTTTTCCTTTTTTTTCGTATTGTTCGTACTTGAGTTGTTTCCACATTTTCATTACGCAGGCCTATGTACCTATTCACAGAGGTGATATTGTATATATAAAAAAGTAAAACCACCCCCTTCTTGCCTTGAAACATGCTTGGCGTTCCAAAATTAATTGCAGGTAACGTTTTCTTGTGATGGTAATGTACCAAAATAATATTAACGTCCCAAATCATAATCCACGAAGGGGTGCTTGTTATATGAAATTAGTTCTGTCAATTTGTATGATATTTGGTTGTGGTTCTATACTCTAGTTCTATGAGAAATTATTACTCTGGCAGCCAATGAAATTCACAAGATTGGTGTTTACATTATTTGATGTGTTGATTCTTTTTTTTTAGATTCCATGCATTTAATCACTAATGATCGAACTTTTGAAAAGAAAAAAAAAGTTTTTTACAAAGATTCCTTCTCAATGTGAGGACGGATATTACCATTCGACTTTATTGAAATGATGCTACCTTATTCCTATTAAAATTTCACGAAAAGAAGAAAACAATATTAGCGCATATTATTGTTTATCATCGCCAGTCATCTTTCAAGTAGTTTCTTCCCTGTGGTCAAAATATGTTTTATGATATTGACAGTAATACTCTCCAGACTTTTAAAATTGAGAGTGGACATATTTTCTTCAAGTTACATCGTTTATGACCAATGATTTTTAAAATTCTGTGACAATTTGTTCTCCGTGAAGAAAAGCAGACATTATCAAGTGTTCTTTGACTACAAATATTTGGCGGATGTGATCTCTGTCGACGTTCCGTGTTTACTTCCGGGGGGGGGGGGGGAATAAAGTAAAAGTGGTTGCATATTTATACATTATACCAAACAAATTTATTGAAACGATGTAGTTTTAATCGTGCCGCAGTTTTGTTATTTTGCGCCATCAAACATTTTCCTTCAATATAGCGTAAAATGCGTTTCACTGTTGATAATGGCAAATGTTAAGCGATATCCTCCCCCGACCCCGACCCCAACCGTTTTGCCCTAAAAAATCCCCATACCACCCATATTTTGTATTTTTCTTCATCTACCCGCAGGCCATAGATTATGGTAAAGGAGAAATGTCTTGAAATTGTCAAAAAAATGATTTTAACATGTGCGGTACAAGAACGAAGCTAATTCACAGAACTTGCTCCTTTGTAATCATGGTAATGGTCCCTTTTAATGATCTTAGCATACACTGGTCTAGTTCTTCCTTTCTCTCTCTCTCTTTCTCTTTCCCCTCTCCTTTTTACTCTTTATTTTTTCCTTTTTTACCTCGTTTACCCGAGAATTCTGACGTTAAACAGAAAGATTTAGAAGTTACATATTTAAGTACTTCCAAGTGGGACGCGATCAAACATTCTCTCTTGTAAGTTGTATAGTTGTAAAGAAATTTCCATTTACAGAAAAGTCTACCCTGGCCATGGGTAAATGAAATAATAATGATTATGATAATAATTTTAATAATGATTTTAATAATAATAATAATAATAATAATAATGATGATGATGATGATGATGATGATGATTATAATATGCAACATTTATATAGCGCTTAATACAATGTTTGTAAGTGCTGCATACTATTACCCCAGCTTTTGCACGGCTACTCGTATCAGGCGCTCGAGCATTCAAGGAATTCCTTCCTAACGGATACCCATTTACTACACCTGGGTGGAGAGTGGTAAGTGTAGATAAACGCCTTAGCAAAGGACAGAACATATAAGACGAAGTGGTATTCGAGCGAGTGGCTGTTTACTCCTATCATGGACCTACTAGCAATAGGTCCATGCTCCTATCATAATCATTCACCCATTTCAGTTCCAAGATCTATGTCGAAGGTATTTACCTTCTTAGTACTTTACCTGACTCGTCAGTCACCCACCCCACCCCTTGGTGCCAGAGGAAGGCGGTACATCGAAAGGGGAGTGTCGGGCGCCCGCCTTCACCTTCCGGCAACCAGGGGGTGACTAAACACCCCGGCTTGCTCTGCGGCCGGAGGCGAGAGGAAACATGATAGCTGCCTTGCAATTTACCCCTCACTTAGGAGAAAGAAAAGAAAGGAAAATGGTTATTGTCATATTTCATATCCAGAATGACTCGCTGTTAACTAATCTAAAATCAAACCCACCATGACATCTGAATGTCTTGGGTCTGTCTGCCCACCGTCAATTCTCGACTTTCTTCTGATTAGTCAGTTATTGATGGCAATTAGGTAAATCGAGATAATGAATATTTTAATGATGATTGTCATAATAGTAATAAAAATAGTAAAAAGCAATACAGCAACAATAATCATCTTGCATAGTATTGATGGTGATGAGTAGGAGGATAATTCATTATCATTATGATAAACGCGAATGCTAATGAATAGACTGATTATCAATTGATAAATGTATTTAATGCATACTTGCTATTATAACAATTAGCACTTACTTGACCAAAAGTCTATAAGCGCTCTACAGTAATGCAGCTTAATCGCATCACAATATTACATATCTATTGATTTGATTAATCAATAACTGATTTATCAGTTAAACGATAAGGTTTTAAAGTTTAAAAGATATATATCGCATGGGACATAACAGTACGACACGCATCGTTAATTTTGTATGATGCGTTCAGTTAAATGAGAGAAGTTTTATTGAATTCGTTTAAGAGAATTTAATGCAGAGAAAGATCAAATAGAATGAGAAAGGGAATCAAGATCTTCAAGACTATCCATAAGTTTCTAATTCGTTTTGAGATAGAAACGAAAATTGCAGAGCGATGTAGTGGCAAATTCAATTACAGAAATAGGAGAAATGAAATAATTCAGCCCATCTGAAACGGCGCCCGGTGTATAAAGCAGATGAGTATGAGAGGTCATTGATTGACGTCTTATTTTACGTACTATATACACCCTCACGTGCACACTAAATCACAACACACGCAACCACACACACACTTTTTTTTTTCAATATGTTTTTATTACGGATTTCATTCAAATGAATTACATAAACTGCAGATAAATACAAAACAAAATACAAATCTTCATTTCATATCAACAAGGATATGCAAAAAAGTACATATATATTTACCAAGAACTGAAGCAAATAAGGACGGAATGAAACTCCTTAAAATTATATTTTTATATCTGAAAAAAAAAATAACTCAACTGAGTCCCCAACCCTCTATGTATTTCAATAATAATTAATGTTAAATGGCTATATAAATGATTTGCAGGAAAACAGAAATCAACCTAAATGTATTATCATTGCATCCCATTTTAAATCAAGCTTCAACATAACTTTACATAATTATACACACATACACACACGCACCTTAACACCCATACACACATGCACAGACCACGCATACGTAAACAAACATAATATATACAAATCTGCATAATGAACGTTTAACATTTTGGCGCAATAGGATACAGAAAGAAAAAAAACCTGCAAATCATATTGATACAAGAGAAGGGGAAATTGAAAAGAACTAGTAAAAAAAAACAAAAAAACATCAACATACACGCCAGGATTCACACTCGCACCACACTAGACACATCCCACCTGTTCACATTCAAATCCCTTTTCACCTTCAGTTCATCCCATTTCTGCAAATGTAAACTTAACTTGCCTGACACACACCCTTACACCCTCACACACACACACCCTCTCTTAGACATAATGACTAAACACATGAACAAAAGACACACACACGCACTCACACAATCGCATTCCCACTTCCTTTTCTGTCCACGCTAACACCCTCCCCCTCTCACCCACGTTCGCACACTCACACATTCTGCGCTCAAACGCACAAACATACACGCACACACATACACACACATACACACATTTTAATGGTTTTCATTTGCCTATTATAATGTACTTGTACAAGATGCGAATGTCTAAATTTATATTTAGTGTTGATGTAATGAACGAGAAGCCAATCTGCCACTCTCCCATGCTATATATACATTTACCTATTTGTTTTATACTTTTTTTTACTATTATGATATTCATGTAAGTATTTTTTACATTTTTATTGTTCCTTTTTTAAACGAGACCCTTCTTAAAGGCCACTGTATTCCTTTCACGGAACACATTCCCTCTTGTCTTATGCTATCCAATGTCTCTTTTTTTTGTTCCATCATTTTTCTTCTCTCATTTTTCCCCCTTTTCATCTTTATCTCCCAGTTTGACCACACTGGTCGGTTAGATGGTTCGTAGATGTCACTTAAAAACGAGATATATCTCAGAAAACTGTTTTCTAAACAGATTAGTTCAGAAAGCTAGGTCTGGTATTCATTACAAACCATGACAACTGTGGTGGCTGAAAGACGACGCGTGGGCAAATTAGTAATTTCAGCAACAGAATCGCAGAGTCATCCTCGAAATTATGATAATTATTATTGCACTTTGGGTTAGAAGGTAATTTGACCATCTCCTGCAACGTATCAGCTTAGTAACACAAAGAATCATTGTTAGCTCAATGGGTCATTAAAAAAATCCATGGATAGTATATTTGCATGACAAGAACATTATCGTTATCATTAAAGTTGAAATTCTACAACCCCCCCCCCCCCCCACCAAACAAAAAAGAAATTGGACAGATCTGAAAAGCATGTTTGAAATAATCAAATCAACTCTCAAATAAAAGTGACCAACATGAATATGCTAGTTGTTGATTGAGAGTCAGTATCCTACTAGACCGTTATTACGGTTAGTTTATGAAATTTGTATTCTACTCTAAAAAGTTTATTTACGATTACTGTTGCTAAACAAATCGAGTTTAGCGATGACTTTATTTCTCATTATATGAAAGTATCACTTTTATATATTTATTTATTACGTCGCCCATAGATTGCAGATTATGATACATGCCTACCTCCCTTTACTTTCATCCAATGAATATGAGAAACACACAATCAATTAGTTTTAGAATTACAATAATTAGACTAGGCACGGGTTAATCCATGTCATAATTAAGATGGGATCTTGGGAAGGGTTTTGAAAGCCCCTTCCCATAATTCAAAGGAACGAGCCTTCCTCCTACTGTCCTAATATTTTTCCCGCGCTTCCCCTTCGATTTGTGTCATAACTGTCACCATGCTGGTCAATCATGACCTCATGTCTATTCCCTTAGCTCCATAACATAACTGTTTTGTATAAAGTAGAAATGAATTATGCTGTATCGGATAATCATCTTATTTTTAGTTATTATTACTATAATTTATGTATTTTAGCACCGGACACATGTAAGTCTTTGTGCGGTATATGTGGAAAGGCTCCCCATAACAAAAATAAAGGAGGCCATAGTTATACGAATCTTGGAAAGCAGGATTGTGCCATGTCTGTACGATTTTAAGTTTTTTTTTTATATCGTGTTGTGCCTTTTTTCTTATAGTCATATATGCCTGATAATTTTAAGATTATTAAATATAAAGCAGGCCTACTCCAAAACATTTCCATGTAATTGGAGATATAATTGGTGTATAACCATGATAACTACTAACATGACTAAGCGTACATATTTATAAGTGACTGACGTTGATCTGGTTGAGTTACAAAAAAATTATAAAAAGGAGCAATTGTAGAGACAGGGAATTAACAATAAGCTTATACGTTTGGAAACAGTTAATGGCTTGAAGACACGCTCGTAACAACTTATATGCACTATGAGCTTTTATATGCGGCTTGTAATAGCATTGATACTCCATTGGTGGTCGTTTTCAGTTTTCACCAATGCAAATTCTTGTAACAGGTTAATAATTTCCTTAAATGGTCTTTTACTTAAACCTAAACATTGTGTCATTAAAATGACAGATGTGGTCTTATTATGTTTCCCGGGTGACCTAAGATACTATAAAAGTAACTGGAAAATAAGTTACGGTTAATAAAGAAGGGTAACGACCATAAGAAAAAGAGGGTTATCCATTCTTCTTTTCAGCTTGTTCTAGTTTTTATTATTATTACATAATTACGTTAACATATTTTTCTTGAATACGCCTAGCAAGCATTTCAACGTTGTAAACTTGTGTCATTAATGTGGAGCATAAATGTATAGAAAATTCGTAAATTCATGGAAGATAAAAGTGATACCATAGTAAAATATTATGTTTCTCTTCCAGTACCTCTTACATGTACGAATGATAAATTGAAATTGATTTTAAGTGAAAAATAACAGTTGTGAACACGGATTATGACCAATGATGGTTATGTAAGGTTATTCCTTTAGAAAAGCATCATGATGTATATATACTTAATGTAAACCTATATAATTAGCCTGCACTGTCCAAAGCACCAAACATACAATTAGCCCAGATATGTATTTTCTATAGCCGGGTGCAGACACTTCGAAGTATCAATTCCATATTTTTACAGACGATGTATCCGCTTTGAAATATGAACTTCTTAAAACGCTTTCCTCTATCATTGTAATGTTCTTAAAAGTGAAATAGACTGTTTCCAGACAATAAACGGGGTCAGTGGGTCAGTGTTTGGTCCGGGACACAATAAGAAGGTGGTCAAGAGAATGAAGAGTACTTTCCCGTGACGCTGGGACTCTGGGAGACAGATAAAATACCAAATTGGTTTCCTGACTACCCAATACTGACCTAGATATATCCTTTTCTTATATAGCATCGCAACCATTTCCTGAGAATAATGATACGAAACAAGTCGTATCTATTTCTTGTAGGCGTAGTTGCAGGGGTAAAAAAAGCGTACCACTCCCCTCCTCCCAGACACACACACACATCCACGCGCGCGCACACTCATACACTCATCACAACTATCCAAATACTTCCTATAATACATTCATTATTTATGGCGATTTTGTTTCAACCTTTATAAAATATATGATTGGCTTATATATATGATTAAGTTGATATACATAAACAGTTGAATATATAAAGTAATAGATTAACATTGCTTGTTTGTGTTCCTTGTTCGAAGTGGAATACATATTCATTTCTAAAAAGAACATTATGTGTCAACATCATCATAATCGTCGTCGTCATCACCGTTTATTTTTTTTAGATATTAGTCCGTATTGCAAATGACATAATTTTGTATAAATCAATTTTCAAATACGCATTTTGATATGATGCCTGCATTACCCACTCCCCCCATATATCTAACTATATTTTCTCATCATAATAGCTCCGGGGCATAGTAAGGAAGCTCGAACTGATATTCAATCGATATTATGTGTGTCTCAAACGGATGTTGATCATATTGGCCTATTTCTTTGCCCGATTCGTGTCAATTAATTTTGTCCCCTCTTGTTGATTGTTAAATCAAGCATCGTGTACTTGACCCGGTTATGAACTTTCAAGAATCTTAAGAGGCTGGGCAGTGATTAATAACATGTATGATTTTGTCCGAACAAAGGTTATCTACAGGATCTAGATCCATACTTTCCGCGAAATTCAATAATCATTTGAAAGTTTGAAAAAATACATGATCATTTTAAATCACAATGGGTTCGCGCAGCAGGGCTTTCCAGCTTTCATTTGTTAAAATGTTTGCGTGTTGTGTTCGTTTTTGAAGGTCTCACGCGCGTAAAACATTCCCCATAGACTTGTGTGTTAAAATGGCACTTAACAAAAATTAATAAAAAATAAATGTGAAATTAGAGGGTCGAATGTTTACTACCTTTGGATAGGATATATATCTGACATTCCATATCTGACCAGAGAAGGGTATCTTAGCCAGCTCATTTTAAAAATAAATCGCCATTTATGAAGATAACTGTGATGGGATCAAATTCATCAACTGAAACAGTAAAATAGCCCTAATTCTTCCGCCAGTCAAAAAATAGTTCCAAATCATTGATATATCTTCCCAATTTGGGCAAAGGAAGTTCAGTAGTTACCATTTCTAGAATCAGTGTTAGATTTTGAATCATATTCATACACTTTTGTCAATCAGCAATATCAAATAAAAAAATATTCGAATGGGTTGGGTCGAACGAATATCTTTAGCCCTCCTGATGTAATTAGGCTCATGGCACCTATAGGTCATTTCCAATCTCTTCATATACATGATCTGAATATTAATAACTTATTATTCTTACTCACCATGCTAATGATATATCTTGATGTATAAACAAGAATATGATTATTTGACTAATTATGGTCGTTTCTTGAAAACGTCTTTGATTTCTATGTGAGCGTGATGGCTAGTCCAATAATTTTGTATTTTTATGGCATTGAGAAACATGAAGTAAAACATTCGACATCTTTCTAAAAAAAATCACAAATCGAATTGCACGTCTCCCTAAAAAGTTTGTAGACGTAATGATGAGGAATCATTGTTCATTAAAGGTCAAGTCCACCCCAGAAAAATGTTGATTTCAATCAATAGAGACAAATCAAACAAGAATAACGTTGAAAATTCCATCAAAATCGGATGTAGAATAAGAAAGTTATGACATTTTAAAGTTTCGCTTATTTTTCACAAAACAGTTATATGCACAACTCGGCAACACGCAAATGAGAGAGTCGATGATGTCCCTCACTATTTCTTTTGTTTTTTGTTTTATAAATTTTGAATTATACAATATCTCCATTTTTGCAGATTTGACAATAAGGCCCAGCTTTACTGAACCATAAAAAATGTTAGAACAATTGTAATTCCCCATGTTCATAGAGGAAGAAAACTTGTTTCACCTTCCAATGAGGAAAAAATTAAAATATTTCATATATCATTTAATAGAATACAAAAGAAATAGTGAGTGACGTCATCAGTCCCCTCATTTGCATACCGACCAGGATGTGCATATAACCGTTTGTGAAATTTAGCAAAACTTTCCTATTTTACATCCGATTTTAATGAAATCTTCAGTGTTATGCTTCTTTGATTTTTTTTTGTTCAAATCAACTTTTTGTTGGGGTGGACTTATCCTTTCAGCATTAAAAAGACATAAGAACGTTACATTAAAATTGTAATTAAATAGTATAGGTTGCATTTATTTTTCATTATTGTAGAGCGCTCATAAAGACTGTTATTCAAGTTTTACTTAGTGCTAGGCGCTTTATAAACAAGCAGTATTGTTTTTTTATATTCAATGGTAAAATTTCTTAAAATGGAAACAAACCACTCGGAATATCAACCCAAGATCGTCTGATATTTTGTTCTACTGATTTCTGTAAAATGATCTTGCATCTCTATCTCTTATTTCCTAGCCTGAATATAGGACAAGAAACAAACGAGTTCGTTGCAACTAAAATAACCACCCAACGGAAGTTGCAACATTTTATCGAAAGCAGCTGCAATTGTGAATATGTCCCGTTCTTTTTTTTATAACGTGACAAGATTTCAAGTTTTAACCTTTTATTATAATAGATGAAGTGATCATTAACATTTCTTTACGTATATCTAAATATTTTTATTCATTTCTAAAAGGGGGTATAAAGAAATTGCATTAATTGTATTATAGAAGCATTTTAAAGCTTCATAAAAGATTTTATATCAAGATGGAAAACCAATACAACATTTTATTTTAGCGTCATATTGTTTCATACATGTCATATGCAGTTGCAAAAATACATCCCCTAGAACAAGATTTTTTTTAATTTCATATTGTCAACACCATAACAGGTTTAGGACACACTCATTCATCAAAGAAACAAACTGAAATTGTGACCAACATATTTCGTGGGATTTATCAAACCTTAGACAATGGTTTTACAAGGGAATTTTAACGCTGTGAAATACTGGCTAAATGCAAGCTGTGATAGAAAAGGAATTGATAGTAATTTCATGTATTTTACTTCAGAGGATACAGGATGTAAAAATAAATATAACCTTAAATACTGAAAAGTACAAATGAGGAAACAAGATTTGCTTTAATTCATGGGTACATGTTGATCTGAGTTAGTTTGATCATGGACCAGGTCACTAAGCATCGTCGTCTGTCAGGCACAGGACTGTTAGCTTTTTAAGAGGGCGCTCTATCTTCTCCTACGACTTCTTTTTGCGCTCAGTGTGGTAAAGTCTAGCGAATCATCTTTACTCTAGTGACCTATAATCGTCAATAAAAACCATGTCGAAGCTAGTTTTCATAGCCTTTGCAAATCTATTTTCCTTCCCCGATCCCTACAAACATATCGTGCCACAGGCCTGGTTAAATTTGTTGACATTGCCTGCTAATTTTCCTGCTCTCTTCCCGCTTTTCTTCTATCAACCATTGAAGGAAATTCCTGACCTTGACGCCCTTGACTGAACGCTGTTCACATTGCCAAGCTATCCTCCTAAGATCATTGCATGACCGCTGTTCCAATGCAGTTTCTCCAAAAAGCTGGTAGGAAAAACAGCCAGCCGCCCTGCACCGGTCCTAAGCCGGGTAGCAATGGGGTCGACCTGCTTAATGACTTCCACAAGAATTATTGTTGAGTGTTACAGGTATTACCTAAAGCAACAGATTCGGTGACTTTGATGAGCTCATGGAATATTTCCTTTGTGTTCAAAACATAAGAATTCATTGTTCCTTTTTTTTACTCCTTATTTCCCGGACTTACTTCGCACCTTTTCAAATCCAATACAATCAGTTATCCAGTAAACTAACACAGATTTAGTCTAATATCAGCTCATTCTAATCGGAACTTTGACATTGACATTCCTACAAGTATGCTTACGTGTCCATTTATACATACTTAAGTTGGTGCTCGCTTTACTTGTGACATTCAGATAGTGGGACATACTCAGTTATTTTTATTTTTTTTATAAAAGAGATCAGTTAATAGGACACATGGTTTTCAGTTCCAGGCACGCACATTGTGTGCTTTAAATAATGATCAAACTTTTTCATATTTTTTATTCTTTTCAATTTAAGGACACTTTTTTGTATGTATACTTTCAATGCAACCTACTTGTCAACACTACGGTATTTCTGTCCTCAGGAGTTCTGCTGTTTGGTTAAAAAAAGAGAACGAAATATAGGGCCTAATCTTATTCATCAAATTACAAACAGGAAAATATAATTAAAAATTTATTTAATATACCAAGGAAAAGTTTGGATTAGTAACAATAGGCTGCGAACAGTAAAATGACACACAAAAACAATTGAAAGTATAGGTATGCCCTAATCCCTATTGTCATAATTATGTTTGAAACAAAAGAAGGGTTTTAATTATAAGGATATAATAAATGATACCGCGGAAGTTATCTGAATGGTTTACCTTCTAAAAGTGCATTTTCTTTGCTTAAAGAAGGTCATGAATATGATTATTGTCGAATAAAATATGGGTGAGAAGGGTCCACGAGGCCGAATTTCTCATATTTGTATGTTTATTTTTCCCCCAGATGTTTGCCCACGTCAACTGAAATCTTTCGGCCTAGCCTATATACTTTAGTGTATACTGTAATATACCCTTGACCATTTGACTATACGTTGCGGTTCTACCTGTAAGAAAAATCGGCCCCGCGGACCCTCGGCCTCATGGGAAGACCCCATATGGGCGCAGTCACAATCAAATTATTCAGAGATACATTTTCGTTGAGAACTTTTGAATTTAAACAAGATTGAAGGCTTAGAAATAAAACTCAATTGATACCAGTCTTAATAGATTTGTGAGAGTATACTATGCGTTTCATTACGGGAGCATTGTAAGGGTGTGTGGGTGAGGGTGGGTGTGTGGGTGAGGGTGTGTGTGTGTGTGTACCTGACCAAATTTTGAAAGGGACACCCTTCAGTTATATCCCCTCCCCTAAATGTGGTGCCGATTCGAACATTGACTGTTGACCTTCTGCAATCTGTTCTAATTAATGAATTGCTTTGTCATTTTGGTTGGGCTGATACACGAGAAGTTGGCTGAAATTGATATTCGTCTGGTGTACCCGCCTATATGAACAGCTTGTAATGGATATATACACCGTGCTATCCAACACCTCTTTTATGTATAGAATTCTAATATAGAGCTTCTTAAACAAAAAATAACACACAAACAAGCAATGTCTGGATGTAAAACTAAAGAACACAAAATACATGAATATTCACAAGCACGATTTTGATTCAGATTTCATCGTGAGAAATGAAAAGTATGAAGGAGCATCTGATTTGTTTTGATTGGTTTTCATTCAATAATAAAATATTCTTTGACGTAAGAGTTCAGCCATGATAACATCCACACATAGACCAAATGCATACTAAACATAATATTTCAAATAAAAAAATGTAAAATAAAAAAACTAGCTGGTAGTCTATCCATTAATGTTAGAGCATTTAGTTAATGTCAAATGATAAGAATGAAGGAGAAAGTGATTAGTAGAAGAAAATCCTGCTTTTTCACAATGGAATTATTCGAGTCTGTTTTGTCTTTTTCATTTTCGCTTGGACCAATTTGTGAAAAAAAATGCAATAATGAAATATATTTCCTTCGCTTTTTTCAGATGGTAGCTGTGAAAAGTCGTGCAACGATCCCGATGTTGATGACGGTGGCGATCAGGACAACGGTAAGAAGCGTCGCCAGCGAAGACAAAGGACACATTTTACCAGCCAACAACTTCAAGAGCTAGAAGCAAATTTTGCTCGAAATCGATATCCTGACATGTCAACGAGAGAAGAGATCGCTGCCTGGACCAGTTTAACAGAACCTAGAGTTAGAGTAAGTACATGAAGTTATCTTTTTTTAAATAATAATTTTTAGAATATGATGTACAATCTAATGATGAATTTGGATCAACATTCTGAAGACAAATGAGTTTTGGACGTGTCTCTTCCAGGGATGAATTAATTCAATGATATATTTTTGAGACAAATATTTTTTTTCGAAGCAAGTTTAAGTTTCTTCTCCTTCTTTACACTCCATAAAGTTGGGTCATACAAATTAATCGTTTGGGGCCATGGATTTACAGTTTCACTCTTTTTCAATAATTTATATATATATATATATATATATATATATAATAATTTATTGTTTATACAACTCAGAAGATCAGAGTTCAACGTGGTTGATATTTTTTGTCATTTAGCACGCTTAGCAGGTTTACTCCTAAGCTTCCACCAGTTCCACTTAGTTCCAAACAAATCAAGAATTGTAACAACCCAATTTAATATCAATCCATCACCGGATGCTTATGTTTACAAGTCACTAGACAGAAGTCATAACTACTCATCCCTTTTCGCGTTTTTCGACAATACTTTGTTCCTTTTTGTAGCTTGGGCAAAAGAAGAAATAACAATATTTCAAGCGATGCTAGGATTAAATCGCATTGCCTCATTTCCTTTCAAGCAGATGATTCTATTCGTAGAAAGATGACTTTATCATTTTTTAGAAGAAAAAGGAAGAATTAATTTAAACGGCGAAATGTATATGATTTTGTAAGTCATGTGAAATCGGAAAAAAAGTTTCAAGTTTTAAGCACGTTGTTTAAGTCTGTCACTCTATAATCAATTTCGTATAAACTTTTTAAACAACTTTTTAAAGTTTAAACGACTTGTTTAAAAATTCAGATAAAAGTTGTTGGAGTGGCAGCATGGCAGGTTTAAATAAGGTCTTTAAGATATTACACAACATTTGACTATATGCCTTCGACCGAATACACGAACAAAATTATCTATAAATATACACTTAATTAAAACTTCTTTCACTAAAATGATGTTAGCTTTAAGAAGAGAAAAGTTTATTTCATTACATCTTCTAAAATTGTATAGTTCTACCAACATGACCAATAGTAATTAATTATATTTGAATTTTAATATAGAATTTCCAAATTATATATATATAAAAAACATCATTGATACTAAATGATACCAGTTTTGTAAACACTATCATGATAATGATATATAGTATATACATATTTGTGAAACCTGTACGTTTGTTGGCCAATTAACATCAAAATGTTAATAGATACCTTAGTAGCATGATATGGTAACACGAAATATGATTTATAATAATGATAATAAGTATTTCTAATGCGCACTTTCTAATGGATCATTACTCAAGGCGCTACATATTAAATAAACAAAAACATTGGAAATAATCACAATTAAAATCATCAAACATAACATTCATATGAGGAAAAGACATGGCCTTCACTAATATGATTTCATTGCTAATTCTAGAAATGAAATTAATTTCGTTATAAATTTATTTTCAAATATTTTTTTTTTAAATAGAAATTGTATGAAGCTCACTTCTGAGTGATAAGGTATCTATACATATTCAGATTTGACTACCTTTTTGAGATACCTTTTGTAGATAATATGAGTTTCGTGTTATAATGTTCGCACAAAATTACGTATTATACATATTTACGCAGCATTTGATAATATTTTGCCTGAAAGATACACGTTGCCCCTGTACTTTAAAATAGGGTAAATTTTTTGTATGGATAGGAAGACCCCCCCCCCTCTTACACCTTCCCGGTAAACCATAATGAGCAACTAAGTTTTATTAGCATGAGGTGTGTTTAAAAAAAATGTGTCATAAACTGTAGCTTTTTGTGGTAAATGAGAAACCTGAATCTTTCGACGATGACGGCTGATTTAAAGCATTGTGAAATTATTTTCTAATCAGCAGTAGACTCATATGCCGATTTCTGAGATTAACGATGCTGTTATTTCTTCAAAGTTCTTTTAGGTCACGCGTTAGCCGTTAGCAAGAATATTGACAACCTATCAATGACATTTTGACTAACTAAGAAGAAGTTCAATAATTATGACGTCACAATACTAATCTTGCGGGGGAGTAAATGTGTAAATTGTTGTGATACATTGATCATTGTTTTAGCAACGGGGTGAGTGTGTGTGGTTGAAACGCAGCAAATAAAGATCATTTTCAAGGATAGTAATTAAACAAATTTGAAGGATTATTTTTTTTCTTCTGCCAAAGAAATCTGAAATCAAACTCTGATTTACTGACGTCATTATGATACACAGGAAATACATTCACATTTGATATTCGTTTTGAAATAGACGTAATGTTGTTTACATACAAGTTTAAAACTGCTGTTAGAAGATGGGTCAGGGTCGTACCAAAAATGTCTATTTTACAATTTGTGAAGGATATTTTAACGACATTCATGATAACCTCTTTCATCCATTCGTTATTTTTTACCAGTATCATTTTTCCTTTAAATTTTCGAGGAGAGATAATGGTGGCCATCAAGGAGTGATAACCATAGTTATGTCACATAAACCTTCCCCCCCCTTTATTGAAAAGCTCTGGCTCGAGCTTGCCATTAATTTGTCAATGCCTACATCAATTCATTTGTATTTCATTCAAATAAAAAAAAATACATCGACAAAATCACAGAAAATAATGACATTTTTTTTGCAAAATTAATTATTGTTAACACGATTGAAATGAAAAAACAACAACTAATTTGTGAGGCATGAAATGGAGTTTAGGTGTCGATCTTAGTTTGGGTCGGGAGGGGAATAATTTATTAATTTGCAAACTCAAGATTAGACCAAATGGGTCATCGTTTATTGCGGCAGTATAGCTCCTAATGACTCATTGAGTTACAAAATCTGACGGAATTTTGATAGAAACTGGTTAAGTGGGCAGTCACCCGAGTTGACCTAACCTATTCGGCAACCGCATAATTACCCCCAAATCATTGATCATTACGACAACAAATTGGTACGGTGATAAATGCTCCTCTAAACTGTATCTCCCAATTTCATCTTTTCTCGCGAACTCGTTTTTCAAATCCCGCGGAAATCCAGTTCGGAAGATGCGTATTTTGCCGTGTCGCTAAAGCTTGCGTTCTCATTCACATATGAGCTAAATCATCTCCTCACTAATTGTTACTTCGCCATTTTCCTCGTCTCAGAAAACAAACCCGATATTACTCCGTCAATTTCTCTATTACCGTCCAAAAACGCTCGAACTCTATCCAAACGAATGGAATATAACTTGCTAACCACCCACAACTACAGTTTGCACTTTTACCACACGACGCGTGAATATCGAATTTCTCCCGTTGTAACCACATGGAGGTGACTTCACGTATCGCAACCAAACAAGGATTAACAATTCAAACAAAAAGAAATTCAAACATTTCCTTCATAATTTATCATCATCCAGCCATTCCAGTCAATGTATTGGTTTATTACTCACCGAGTCCCTGGCTAACTGACGGACAATTAAATGACACGAAAATGTAGTTTCGATTCCCTGAAATACAAATCAAATTCAAATGTGTACGATACACCGTATTGACTCACCCATCTGTGTTGAATTTCTCGATGCGTCTATATTAGAGGGTGATTCATGAATTGATAATTTTCCTATCTTCTGAAGATTTGGTTCGCCTCAGATGTCCAAGTTTCTTTTAGAATTTGGTATAAGAAAGAAATTACTTTTATGATTCTGCACACAAGTTTTGTTCAAACTTTAAGTAACATAGGTCTAAATTAATTTACTTAAGCAATTTTTATCGCTGTTGCTTTTTCATTCACTACTTTCCCGCCAAGATCCCGATGCCAGTTCTCATAATAATAAATGTCGTCAAAAAGCATTGTCATTGCCTTTTTAACGAAAATGTGATGTAATTTAAAGACGTTTTTATATTAAGTCAGATTGTGGATATTCAAATTTAAGAATGAATAATCCGTTCTTATTAACACCATTATTTTCTCAACTACATTTAACGACGTGTACTTGCGCAAAATATATAAAATCGCGTTTGTTATCAAGTAGGGTTTATTTTAGGGGAATATTAAATACATTGGTTTTGAATGATCAAATACAATGAAGCAGTGCGAAATGAAGTTCCATCCAAATTATTATACATATACAATAAAATTTGGAAGTCATGCACTCTAAAAAAATATTGGGTAAAAATGTTCGAGGGTAATCATGTGTCCAACCAACATTGGGCTGTTCTTTTGGGCATTTATATTTATCCAGTGTGATGAAAATTTTTGCCATTCTAAAGTAATTGCTGCTTATTTTTTAACCTTACTGGACAATTTGCTTCCCGCATTGGCTAAAATACTGCCTCAAATTGGTTGCACACATAATTACCCTCGTGCTGGTTAAAATTTTACCCAATATTTTTTACAGTGTAGGTTTTCAATCATTGTCATCTGCCAGAACTCCGGATTAATTTTCATGTTCCGTGCATGTAGGTCCATGGGTATATACACTTCTTCCAATGATTGATGGAGTGGATATGGTGGGGGAGCCTGCATCGAAAGTTGAATACAATGTCTATATATATATATATATGAATTTCCAAAAGATATAAATATATGAGCAAACATTTCTGTCTTTGTCAATGGCTATATCCCTGGTACACCTGCGAGAAGTGGAGGGGGTCATTCTTTGCCGAATGAAAATATGCTGACAAGGAGTGAAAAAATCTTTTTTATTTAATGATCACTTACCGAATATACTCAAAACCTAAGTGAATGGAAAAGAATAAAAAACAAACAACATCCTTGTATTTTTGTCACCAGTGTTCACTGTTTGTTAAGAATAAAAAGCAAGTGTATTTTCATCGTCCGTTTCCTCTTGACCAATGAATATCATCCAAACCATGGACAAGTATTTTATTTTTGAACCCCTAAAACAGCCTACCCTCTTTTTAATGATCCGATAGACACGCATAAGCACATGACATATTTTTGTTCTACCTTTTCTCACTATTTGACAACCAAAGGGACTCGCCCAAAGGTAATCATATGGCGAAATAGACGAGAAACTCTGGGTGGAGACCGTAATTGGACAATTGGTATGGCTTTACGTTAGAAAGGCGAATAAATTGACGGTTTCCGATATTATACCCTCGTCCGAGCACGAGCTTATACACCAGGAATAAAAGGATAGATCTTGTTCAGCAAAAGACAAAAATATATTGATTAACTGAAACAATATTAAACAGTGGGACAGAGACAACAGTGGCGTAGCAAGCCCCCCCCCCCAAAAAAAAAAAAATAGAGGGGCCATATTATGGCGGATGGAGAAAAATTTATTTTTGAAGAAAGCGAGCTAGCGAAGCGAGCGAACAAAAATGTTGACTTGTTTTAATACAAAAATCGTATTGGGGGTTAGAATTTTGGGTACGCCGGTGCGATACAGGATTTGTGAAACACGCATTGTACATGTATTGGCAAATTGTGAAATATTAGCATATGAAAATGGCAAGATTTGCAGTATGGAAGAATTTTTTTCATGCTTGGAATTATTACTGATTACTGAAAGGGGCACAACATGGTGTATATAAGTTTGACAAACTTGTTAAATGTCGCAAGCAAGCGAATATTTAGGCCCTCTTAAATTAAGCTTAAATTAATATAATTTTGTGATAGTTTTTATTTTCATTTTCCTTTTCTCCCTTTTCTGTTTGTTGTTGTTGTGTGTGAGTGATATTGAGCCCCCCCCCCCCATTTGTACATTGTTTTGTACGATCATTTGCAATATGTAATTATTGTACATACATTTGAATTTAAGGGGGATAACCGTTGAAACGTTTTATTACAAGTGGGCGACCAAACTACTTCGATTTTAATGATTTCAGAAGTTTTATGTTGACCATCAATGTTTCGTCAAATTAAAGTCTCTTCTTACCTCGTTTCTGTGTTTCTATCTCTGTCTTGTCTGGGCGGGTGGGATGGGAGCAATTGTATGGTGTGTAGAAATATGTCATGACGAGTTTATTTGCACTCTTCAAGGGAACAAGCATTATGTCAACCCATCTTGCTTTTTCAGTTTTATCCATTATCTCGAGGCTGTTTTTCCACGGGGTAAGATGTGTGCGGTGTGTGCTGAGACGAGTGAGTGAAGTGAGCGTGTCGGGCGATGCGCGCTCTGTTATGTTTGTTGACCGAAAATTGAACAGTGCAGCCCCGCGCGTAGCTTTGGGCGTTGGTTTTGCAAAACGATGTACTGCGCAGAACCCCAAAAGGTAGGCCTATATCATGGCGGTTAATAATAAGCACTATTACCTGTGACACATGAAAATACCATAGCAGTAGGCCAATGCATGGGTAAGCGGTTTATAAGGAGACGGCTGTGTAGTGCCTTTGAGCTTGGGAATAAGGGTCATTTAATTCCTTGCGATCTGCTTCACGCCGGGACCTGTAACTGTCAAGGCAATCTGATATGAAATAGAGAGACACATATGCGGACTGATACCAGAAAAGGGGTTAGTAAAGGTCGCCAGAACTATGTTTGTCGGATGATGTATTACTGGAATTAGATTTATTTTGGTACACATTGTCTTTAGAAAGTACACTGAACATTTGTAAAAGAGACTAGGAAACTGTTTTCATCGATGAAGATATTATTGTAAACGAACAGCTTTCCCCAGCAAGATCAAAATGGGTTTCAGAAAATGTCGTCTATTCATGGTAGGCCAACCTTAATTATCTGGAATATGAGCAAAAAATTGTTATGTGTGTAGGAAAATATAAATGTTTACGTCTATGTTAGTTAGGCCTTCTGTCTTGAACGTGAAAGCTAGTGAGACGATATGTCACCTATGAATAATGATTAAGTCAATGCAATTTCCCTGGCGTGCGTTATAGGCCTACATGTTTTATGACAATGGTCAAAGATGGTTTGCATGACTTTGTCATGTTTATAGGAGTAATTAACGATGACGTGTCTGGCTAGAGGTAACTTGAAAGTTACATTGATAGAGTTTAACTAGTCTACAAGTATACATTGCGATATAGGGTGTATGATGACGTACATAGACAGAGGCCTTTTCTTGTTGGTTAAGCACAGGTATCTTGTCTGAACAAACATGGCGACAAGGTATACGGATCAAGAGAACTTTTGATTTCGACTTCTATTTCTGTGCCGAAGTCATACTCGAAGACAATTCAGTTTCATCACCCTCATCTTGCCAGTGCGTTTGTTTTATGGGAGTAACAGAGTGCTTTTTTGCACATGTCAACTTTGATCACTCTTCTCATTTGCTACCCTCCTATTTTCTGACATGCGGTGCGCTGTTCTTTTTTTCTCAGCAGCAATAGTTCTGAACATTCTTTGCCATGGGTACCCCCCCCCCCCCCCCACCTCCCTCTCTTACTACTCTTCCGGCATCAGTGTAAGACAATGCAGAACCATGCATGGTCCGCCGCTAATGAAGGAAAAGCTTGGGGGATCAGAAAAGGTTGTATGTAGACATTCTTGAAAGCAATAGTGCTGTTTGGTCTCTTGAGGATTCAAGTTCAACTTTGTGATCTGGGACTAGATGTAAATAGGTAGATGAATTGATTGAGGTCTCGTTTGAGAAACGGTCCACAACAGACATCGCTGCAAAGTACCACTTGTACTTTTTAGGCATCTGGCTAGAAGTATGATTTGGATGTTGTCAGAGGATTGCATCTCGTTGAGTTCTTGGGAATTTCGGCGTAGAAAGAGGCGAGTCGTGATGACTGAAAGACCAGGCGAGGGTTTGAAAATGAAAGGACAAGTCAAGCTTCTTGCGTGCTAGAGACGGTGAAACTGATCTCAATGGTTGCCCACGCGAGACCAAGCGGTACATCAGTGGACTGCGACCCCGTAAGGTTCCCGGAGCTTTCGCACGCGCGCCGCCTGTCAATCTGGCGCGCATAGCTCATGCTTTTTTGGAAGGCTGTCTCATTGAGCGGCCTAAATATGAAGTGATGAATCGTAGAAAACGGTCTCGAGTTACGGTGTCGTGGAAAAGTGCATCTTAAAGGCTCAATCGAGACAGATAATTCAATTACATGCAATTAGACAAGCGTAAATCACTGTCATAACTCTTTGCATTCATGAGAAATCGCATGGAATGTCAAGCTATGTTACATTTAAGTTTAGTTATAAGTCCTATAGATCCTAACTAATTTTAAGACTTTCATCAAGAAAAGAACATTCACATTTTTAAGATTTGGAATCCACTTCATGTAGCGGCTGATATATTAAGCTTTACAAAAGTTTTCACACACACGCCCAAACCCACACCCTCACGCACCCCCCCCCCACACACACAAGAAACCTTACATGTTTCTGGTGCCTGTAGGTGGATAGGTTCAACAATGCACCTACAAACCTACAACAATAATGGTTCAAGGCGCCCAAATACAAGTTAGCCTGTTATTTATTTATTTATTTTATTCATTTCAAAATATTTATTCAGGATAAAAAAAAACATGTATCAGCACAATGGCTGTTTTACATCATGGTCCTGAAGGACAAAATATAATCAGAAAAATAAATTAAATATTCATGAAGATTAGTATAGTAGCAAAACATCGAATATAAGATACAAACAAAAAATGTAATAGCAAAAATGAAGAGTGCGACAAAAAATGTTCAAATCAAGATAAATGTGACAAGTGGAATTTGGAAGTACAAACAAATTTTTGAATGTCTGAGAAATAGAAACATTAGAGTGCATGAGAAATAGGAGCGATTGAGTAATAGTCGACTCCAGGGATGGAGCGAAAATAGAGGGGATGGGAGTCAGAAAGAAATGAAACAATCATTGCTTTATGAAGTACGTAGTTCGAACCCTGGTTTCTTTTTAACACATTTATTTCTCTTTTATCAGGCATTAACCAAATTTTTCACGTGTTGAAATAAAGAAGTCGCACGATAGATCCTGCGCTTTTTATTTTCCTGCATGTCTATTATGGGCACTGCATGATTTACCGTTTCTGTCTGAAATCGTCATCATTTTTTTAGAACTAATAGAAGATGTTTACAACGAAGTAATAATAATCGCCTGATATGCAGCTGTGTTTATCATATACTGATTGAGTGACCTGTTCCTTTATTTACCTCCTGATGTTTCTGCTCCAATTCCAGTCAGTGTGCGGAACAGGAACGTTGTCTTCATGGCCTGATAAACGTTCTACTCATCCAATCTCATCAAATTAAAATATTGAGAAATGAATCTCATTTATATATTTTTTTCTCAGTGTCAAAATTCATCTATGTCACATGATTAGGAAAAAGTAAGGCTTTATGTAGGTGAGATGTTTCGGAAAGATTAAAACCTTAAAAAAGAGAAATGAAGGTACATCGTTCCTCCCGGGGGTGGGGGAGGAGGAGGGGGTCACTGCAATTGGACAGTGAACAGCATCCGCGAGAAAAAATGTAATATATCCTTTATCACTCTTCACCCCGTTATGTCTTTCTTTTGTTTGAAGAAATCAATTTTTCTATTTCGGCTCAGATCATTAAAACGCCTTTAATAGATATTTTGATATAGAAAGAATGCGAAAACCAATTGTCTCCCAACCCCCCCCCCCCCTTATCCACTCAGAAATTTTCTCAGAAATGATTCCGTTGATCTTTGACACTACCATAGCAGGTAGACACGGAAGTAATTGTAGATTCGGGGTTAAATTTTTCGTTGTAGGACCACGCACTTGCTTCAATTAGTTGGTAGCGATGGCAGGACTATAAATTCAATATGTCATTAGCGAGCTGAGATGAAAGATTGTAATGTTGATTAATGATGCGGGTATTATCAGTGAGACATACAGTCAGACAGCTCTTGTGTCATTCTTAGATCGCCACATGTCATCGTATACAGTCGGAGCATCAAGGGCAAGTCATCCTTTTGGGAAACTATCTATTCTTCGACAGTGATTATAGTATCACTATAATAACAAGGATAATAATATTTAGAACTCGCTACCAGTAGGATTATGAGTGATTCAAAGCCATGAAGGACACAATAAATGTATGATAATAATTCAAAATAATAATCTGATATCATCATTATCATTTATTGATAGGCCTATACTACTTTGATATGAAAATTAGGGGTCAAATTACATTATTAAGTACCATAGGCTTTGCATGATAGGGTTTGATTTCCAAAAAGTCAATAAGTGGTCTGATAACATTCTTGTGATCGTGGTGACGCTTCCGTTCTTTAAGGCTTATTTTGAATTAATTGTGTATTAATTTTCTCGCTGTTTTCATTTTTAAACTGAATTATATGTATGGAAACGATTTATACACTGCAAAAACTCCGGTGTTGATTTAACACCAGCCCGGAATCTATATATGTCCACACCAGAGAAGTGTTAAACAACACCAGTTTCGTTTTGGTCTAACACCAAAAAGGTGTTTATACAACACCAAGTATTATTAAAACAGCATCGGTTTGATTCCAAACTGGTGTTGTTTCAATACTTCTCTGGTGTGGACATATATAGATTCCGGGCTGGTGTTGAATCAACACCAGAGTTTTTGAAGTGTATTAACTAGGTCTACATGCATTTGTTCTGCTTCTCAGATAATCTTATACCACATGGGCTAACCCCATTTGGTCTAACACAATCCACCCTAGCTTTCATGGTTCAAAGGTTTATTTCCGATTCGTCTAATGCCAGTTTGTCCAATTGCCAACTCGTCTACTATCATTTGGTCTACCTTCAGTCCATCCACTATCCACATGGTCTAATGTCAATTCGTCCACTCGCCATTTTGTCTAATAACCGGTTGGTCCAATAGCCATTTGGTCCTTATACCATTCGGTCTAAATGGACTAAGTGTTAATTGTGCAAAATTAATGAAAATGAAATGGATTTTAAACCAACCGGTTACACTCTGAAAAAAAAAAGGTTTACCCAATATTGGGTAAAATGGGAAAATGCATGTTGGTTGGGTTGCGTTGAAATAGCCCAATATGTACAAATTATTTGTAAATTTTGTCAAATGAATATTCACTTCATAAAAAGGCACATAAGGCAAACTAGAAAATGGGCTCATTAATGTTTACTAGACGAACTTTTATAAGATTAGACCATGTGTGCTGAGACCAAACGGTGAGTAGTCAAAGCAAGTGTAGACCTACTGGCAATTTGACAAGTTGATTTCGGACACCTCATTCTTTAGATACATCGATTCAAAATCTCATCATTGATTTTTTGTTACTCGATCGGAACGATAGGACTTGATCGCAACTAAGCAAAACTATTATATAGTAATCCCTAATTATTCATGGTTACATTTGCCGGTGAGGTTTCATTGCACTTTTGTAAAATATAAAAGAAAGAAATCGTCGTTTATTGGGAATTATTTGAAGGAAATACAATTAGTCAGTATTTCATTTAATTTATTTTCTCTTTTCCCATTCATTCCTTTATTCTTTTATTTCTTCTTTATTTTAATGATAATGAATTTCCTTTTTCCTAATTTTTAAGTTTTTATTTTTCTTACATACGGAATGATCCCCATGTGGGATTCTTTCAAACGAAAAACAGGTTATGATTAAAACTGAACCGTCTTGAATTGTATTCTCCTGACTCATAAAAGTTCACTGATAAAGAGTCCGTCTTTCGCTGTCAAACAACAAAAGTTTTACTTGTGAATAAGTGCCGAAATATCCCAGCTATGTGCATTATGGAAACCCCTCCTGGCCACTCTCCATCTCTCCCTCGTCTTCTTCTCAAAAGCAAAGAACCTTGCTATTAAAACCACACACAATGGCGGAAAGATATTTAAATGGTGTATCCCCGTCTTCAATTGCCCCCAGGCAGAACGGGAAAGATGAGCGTCGCATAGATGATTCGCCTTGGTAAGATACAGCTCAAGTTTGACCTTCACCATGTACTCTGTTGTCTGTCAAATATGATTTTTTGGATATTATTTTCGTCGTTGTCGTGTTTTCCGCCGTTATCCAGCAGGAGATGTGGGAATTGAGAAGATGGAAAATAGCCCGAGGCTTGATGCCATTTTTGAGAAGGTTTGGAAAGGATGAGAAGAGAGAAGGGCAGGACGGTCTTCTCAGTCACTCAACGAGTCCAAAAACACGTGTTATGCCTTTTTCGTCTGCACTTGCTCGCCTGTTCATCTGCGAGACATTCCCAGTACAACCCCCCTTGATCGCCGGGTTTCCAACCTTTTTTTCAGAGAGATAGAGCCCCATAGAGCGCCCTTAAATTGTAGATTTATGCTGCGCCAAACGCCCAGAGATCACATTTCGCTGCTCTCACATCCCCCCTCAATTAAAGCCATGTCTAAATGCGAATGGTAATCAGCAAAGTCATGAGTTTACAAGCCATCTTCCTGTCTGAGTTGCCTCCATTCGAGGTCTTGCCGAAACTAGTTTTCGTCTTATCCTCCCATATTGTTATCTCTAAGAAAAACGGTTGTCATATCGATCTGCCTTATCACTCGTCAACCATCCTATTCAGAGGGACAGACATGACGGAAGGGGAGCCACAAATTCGGAGTCAATGGGCCGAATATCGATAATTTCTGACAAAACTTAGCTCTTCATACAGTATCCCTACTGCGTTGGGGGAAGGGGCGACAGTCGTCATAGCGTATATCAAATATCAGCATCGGAACCTAGTCACGCTTATTCAAATCCCCGACCTGCCAAGCTTGGCAAGGCATCGATAGGAAAGAGTTCAAATGTTTAAAATGATAACGATTCTTGGTGATTGTCCCAAGGGTCTGTTTCTCATGTTCCCCAACGGATGCTTCTATTGCTATAAGGTGCGTTGATGAGTTTGTCGATTATGAAGTCTTTTAGCACTCACTTTGTCTCGCTCTTTGTCCCCACCCGTGTCTCCTAAATATTTCCCATGGCAGGAAAAACTTAATTTCTTGGCGTTTATAATGGTCTAAAGAAGGTTAAAATACCAGCCATGCCTTCGTTTCTTGGGTCAGCTGCCAAGCAGGAAAGCCAATGACCTATGATATTTTACAACTTTGAAAGCAACTGTAATTGAATGCAAAGGTTATCCTAAATAACGTTTTCAAGCAAATTTGCCTATTGATCTAAATCAAACACTCTTAACCCTGGGCAACATACTGTCCACACAACTATTGGTTAAAATCTGCCAAAATTGGGTAATAAAAACTAATAATCGGGTAATAAATTTGCTCAATTGGATCATAATTACCCAGAATATATATTAATACATTTTTTTCCAACATGCATTACCCAACACAGTGGACAGTATGTTGCCCAACATTTTAAGTGTGGATACGGCCAGCATCAAAACTTTAGTTGAATGATACCTCAAAAATGATAGTAATACCAAAATGTAAGACACCAGTAACATAAATATCGCATTTAACAAATAAACAAACAAACAGACATTTCATCAAATAGCATATCGATGAAGGTTAAAGTTTATATAAGAGAGCGATGTTGGCTCGGTAAAGCGTCTGCCTGTCGAACCAAAGATCGTGGGTTCGAGTCCATCCCAGGCGGATGACTGCGTTGTGTGTGAACGTCTCTCCCCTGTTCCATAGATGCAGGCTATGTTAAGGTGGAAAACACTCCGTCCCTCGGATAGGACGTTAAATGGAGGTCACGTGTAGAGGAGAGTCACCACCTATGCACGTTAAGAACCCACTGCACTGTTCGTATAAGAGTAGGGGGAAACCCCGGTGTAGTGGTCCACCTGCACTCCCCCAATCACTTATATCGGGAGGAGAGACCTGCGGGTCACAGTGATTCAGTTCGCTTTTCGCCTCCCAGGCACAGGTGACGCCAAACAAAATAATAATAATAATAATACCTTCATTTATTCATGAAACACCAAAGTTTTTCCCAGAGGATCGTGAGAGGGGCAGCAGAGTGAGTCCTCCTGTACCACAACCCATAATTGTCTATGTCTACATCTTCAGAAGATTCATGGGAAAATATGCGTTTTAATCATTTTCGACAATCGAAGCTTACTCCAAAGTTTTAAACAAAGTATTGAGGAACAGTTTTGCAATTTCCAACATTTTCTTCAATCTAAACTCACACTCAAGTTTTATTTTACAGTAGTCAAAATGAACAATCCAGATCTCTCCTAATGGCGGTTCCCTTTGTCTTGACCTAAAATGGTTGACGAGATATGGCATGCAATGGACAACCGGCTTGGAACGGGAACACAATGTGTTAATTAACTTAGCTATCCTCTGTTATTACATCGTCTCTGTGAGTTGACATTGGTTTATCCTCACCGTAATCATCACACACATATTCGATGTCGGTGTCGTCTTCAGTAGTTTAGTTACTACAGCGGTGTTTCAGATGTGTTTATTTGTCCTGTACCACACCTGAGCGCTCGTATTGCCAGAACCCAATATCGCTTTACCCCCACACTAGAGCACAATTAGTTGGACCAAGGAAAGGTCTTGCACTCTGTTCACATCTGAACGTTCATATTGGTCATGTTGGTGTGTACAAGGATGGTTCAAGAATATGTAATTTGTTTTTAAATTATCACAATGGTGTTTTGTTGTGCGTGGCTATTTTTTGTTCGTCTCCATATCAGAAAGAAAGGATTTGGCGCCTAATGGTAATCAAGTATTATGAAGAATTTTAAGGAAAACCACAGAGTTCCTATAGCCTTCTGCTCCATCATGGTTATTAATCATTCAGCAACCCCAACTGATAATTATAGTAATACAAATAAAATCCAAGCAAACATCATTTTATCTCGAAATGATGGATCTTTGAAGAGCTTTTGATTCCTATGTCGACAATTTGGTGCCAGAATAATGGCAACTTGAGCTTCTGCTATTACCAAGTGAATTAATTATTACAATAGCAACCATGGTGACATATTATTGATATACGATATTTTGGTTTTAATTTAAATTTTAATGTTAACATAACGAAAGGTTGGAGTAAGATGAAAGGGTTGGAGCTGTGTTGACGACATCACTCGTCCTTCAATCCGGTGTGAAATGGACCTGTCTTGGTAGCAGCTTAAAGGTGTTACCAATTTACACCCCTATGCCCCAATGGCTGAGGTAATTAATGAAAGGGCCGGTTGAATTTCATTGATGAATCGGATATAGAAGCCTCGTGGCTTCGTCCAAACTACACCAAATTGGTTTCTTTGGATGTGGACTTGGGATTAACTTTATTCGCATGATCTTGACTTCGTCTTGTTGATGTGGGAAAGCAGCTCTACTGTCTTCATACATCATGACTTGTGCATATTTATGCTTTTGACGATTCTCACTGTTTGCCGTAGTCTTTAAAATTGTGCATATAAGGCCTACAGAATGAAGTAGATCCCTTTCGATGCTGCCATGTCTACGGAATTCATATCATCATATCGGAAAAGGCATTCATTTAGTATGACGTTTACTATAATAGAAATAACAGTGGCAAACATTAAGAATGATACCGATTTAAATTTGAAAACATGGTAAAGTATCATTGAAAATTCTTTAAAACAGTACAACCTAAAGGGTACTTTCCTAGGATTCAGTTGTTTGGACGTCCAGATTCATCATGAGCTGTCCTTGATTAAATTATGAGATTATTAGCATTCTAAAATGCTCATTCTTTCGTAAAATTTCTAAGACTACACTGCACCCATCTCGGATATGTGCATAACCAACGGTACTGTTGAGGAAAGGCAAGACCAAGAAGAAGAACCAAGTGTTGTTGAGAAGATATTGAAGTTACTCTCTCTTTCTCTTCCCTCGTCTTTCGTCACCATCCGCGGTCGGGGTGTCAACGCTGCATTATCGCGCCGATGTTGTGGCATTCCTCCATCCCCCGAAACCCATCATCCCTCGCCTCACCTTACCCCGTCGAGACTTCTTTGTTCCTTGCCGACCAGGTGTAAAACTCGACATGCCAACGATACCAATCTGGCCTGCCTGTCATTCAGTCGGGTATATACAAGTAAACTCATCTTTCTCGCCTTTTGCTCTCCGGGCCCCGTCAGTTTATTTCACCTATCGATTCCACGGCTTGCTTTTCCATCTTTCTTTTCTTTGTGTATATATATGTAAGAGGGCTCGCCGACCTTTCGTTGCTCTTCTCGGAACGAATCTCGTAAGAATACATCTGAAAGGTTTTACCACATTGAACTTATTCAAGTTAAGCCAGCTTTGCAGACGATGCCAATTAGCAGCGCGTCTGATAGTGCAGCTTGACTATGAAAACACAATAAATTCTAGTCCTTTCGAATCCAACTTTGATTTTGATAATTATATTGTGGTTGATTTCTTCCATAAATTTGTACACTACACTGACTACAAAAATGTTTGCTAAGGAAAGGTAACACTCAAACCTGCCTCCTGTGTTGGTCGTTATTAAAGGTGATACCCCCATTGCACCACAAACGTGAATTTGTGGTAGGAGGCAGGCCCGGTGCGGGTTGGTGCTCGTTCATTCCATAATTTCATACCTGTTCGCACATCGCTTACACCAACACTAGTTGGTAATATAGCGTGGCCGACGAGGGGCGGAAACACGAGACGTCGTCGCATTTGGAGCGTATTATTTGTGCACGCCATACAAGACTTCGTGTCAAGGGCTTCTTCAAATAACATGTTGCCCCGAACTGCATGCTGGGAAGTGATGAAAAACGCGCCATCGTCAGCCAACTCATAATAGACACACACATTTTCATACCTACCTGATGAGCTTCATGGTGCAAACAAAAAGTCAAAACATGCTCTTCACACTTCAAAATAAGTATGAAAAACACAATATATCCACAACAGTGCAAAAAAATATGATTAGTTAGGAAAAATAAGCCCCCCTCCTCCCAAAAAAAGGGTCAATTCTATTGGCAAACGAGCCGATAAATACATGTTTCCAACATATATTTTTTTTTTTTTAGGGAAGGGTCGACTTTGGTTGGAGTCCTTATTTGACTCTGATGTCGTGACAAAACCTTTGGCGAGCGATCGATGCAGGATTTATCTCGGTACAATAAATAATATAGGATTTGTATAGCGCACGTATCCACCTTGCTAGGTGCTCAAGGCGCTCCTATATTACGCCGGCTAAGCTAGTCTACCGATTCTGGTGCGCACAGCTTTTTGAGGAATTACTTCCTGCCGGTACCCATTTATTTCACCTGGGTTGAGTGCAGCACAACGTGGGTGAATTTCTTACTGAAGGAAAACGCGGCATGGCTTGGAATCGAACCCACGTCCTTCAGATTGAAAGACGAGAGTCTTAACCACTAGACCACGACGCCCCCACAGTCGACGATGGACACAACATGACCAAGCCCATTGAAAATATGATATATACTCATTATCATATAGTAGAGGACAGAGCTGACTGCAGTTGATAGCCATTGAAAAAAAAACATAATCGAAAGTTCCTACAAGACCAATTTCTTCTTATACATTTCGTTATTTGAATTCTCGAAAAATAGCGATCAATTTCGTCTGGGAACCCTAAAATAAGAAATTCCCTATAACCCTGTATAAGAGTGAGTTACCTCGACATCTGCGTATACGGTGTCTTTTTTAAAATTTCATCTCTCTCCCACAGATTTAAAATGTTTATTCCGTTGTTATCTTTTCACCTGCGACGGTTCTCCATTTCAATGTTGAACATCATGTAAAGCAATATGGGATCGAAAGGAGATGTAAAATGGGGATGTATCGGGGATAATTTTTTAACTTTGTTCCTGGTAGATCGTATATGTACTCACCTGACGTCAAATCCTGATTCTAGGGTGTCGATAGATGGTCTGCCTTTTAGAGATTTTCTTTGACGGGTCCATGCCCAGTGATGGGAAGACATTATTTGTTTTATATCAATCGAGACTGACTCTTGTAAGTTTCGAAAGTATTTCACACCTGGCTGTAACACCTGCAAAATGGATAATAACCACACAACCTTCTAACAGATTTTTGACAACAAGACAAGTGAACTTTCTATTTTTCTCCTCGTTATGCTTACGCCACGCGATGACGTAGGAGGAAGATCAATTTTGTTTTGACGTTTTCTATCTTCAGAATTGTTTGTTACCAATCAAAGGAAAGCGTTAACCCCTAATTTAATCAAAATTAACAACACCCCTTTTCTAAATTCTATATTTTGCATAATTCAGACGTAAAAGAAAGAAATGAAAGTTAACGACAAATGTGATCATGGTGAATGCTTAGAATATACTTCGGCAATGTCTCGGGATGTGCAGGGGGAATTCAGGGTATACAGGGACAAAAAATACTAAATTTACATGGAATTGGTAATATCACCAATTATTTGGTATTATGCAGTTCGATTTCTTGTAATTTTTGTTTTATTAAAAAAAACCTTACTTAGTATGATATTCAGTATTGTAACTTTTGTAAGGAACTTGATGAGGGCAAACATGTTCATTTTTTTTGCGATGTGTCGTAACGCTTTAAATTAGACACTTTTTAGACAAATACAAATCAAACTAAACAAGCTGTCAGTATTTGAAAGTTTTACTTGTGATGACCTTGTGTCTGACGTAACAATGGGTTACTACTGTCATCCAAGTCTTGTGAGTCTCTTTAGAGTTATTTACACACAACATGTTCGAAGGCGAGTCGCTAGGGAGATAATTAAGTGTGGATATTTCACCGACAAATTCCTGCCATTTTGCCACTGTTTTCCTTCAACACAATCCGAGAACGCGTGGGCAATTCTGTTAAGCCGAGTGTAATCTTAACAGAATACTTATTTCCCCTGTTTTTCCTGAAAAGACACCTTCTCAAATTCGAAGTTCCAGTGTCAGTTTACTCCTTACCTCCCTCCAAACTCGAATCTGTGACGGGTCGTTCTTGAGTGTATACCTAAAACCTTGCACTTGCAGCTGACGGGTTCTGAGAGGGAGTTGCGGAAGATGTCTCTCAATTCACGGGTCATCTTCTTTTGGCGATGTCCTTTCCTAACAAAATAGATGCCAAATGATATCGCAATGACCAAGATCGGACTGAACATCCCGTTGCCCTCAGAAGAAGAATATGCAAAGAAATGTGGATGTAGGAGGACAGTTCACAACTCTGTTCCAGATTCCTGCCTCGTCAAACTGTCCTGAAATTTAACAATTATTCATTTCGGTGATTGGTTTATCATTAAAAAAATCTTCGTTTACACAGTAGGAAAACTGATACAAAGATTACAAAGTAAATGTAAATTAATATAATTGAATCGATATAGTGAAATAATAAGCCGGCAATCGTTACAATCATTTATCATGTAACTAACTTACGAACGACAGATTCTACTACATAGTAATGTACATATCTGATAATGAATGCCATATCCATAAGGTTTGTCATAAACTTATCGAAACGTGTCCGTCAATCCGCGAGTTGGCGGTAGGTATTATTATTATTATGACATGACCAGCATGATCAAAGCAACATGAAATGAAGCTTGGAGATGTTCCTGTGTTTGTTTATAATGCTCCAACACCAGAGGTTTTCTGTGACATCCCTGCTCCGATGATCTGATTGACGTCTCGTATACAGTTTCTTCGATGTTAGTTAGGAACCGATGAAAACTGCCAATTTGCTTTAATTAGCAGGAATATTTAGAAGTCTTTCATCAATCGTCAACCCAACCAAAGTTTATCAATTTTGAAAAAAAAAGTTGGAAGCAAGAATAGCCTAATGCAATGCATGGGTTCGTCTTTAAAATACCACATTCATGAGTTGGTAACATTGGTGAGCAGACCTTTATATTCCTTATAAACGGTGAAAAATTCTTAGACTTGCTAAATTGAGGATCTTCCTTATCTCAGAGATGCAGTTGAAATGCAGATATTCCTTTATCAAGTACGGGTGTCTCCTTAAACATAACCTTTAAGAAAGTGGCTCAGAATATCGGACTTTTCTGCTTTCCTTCGTGTTCAGAATATCATGTTTTTGAGTGATATGAACTCCTATGAACTGTAAAACAAATGTGGGTCTTTTTGGACGATTTACCGAGTTATTTGAAAGCTATAATCCCGTGGAAATGATTCCAAGACTAGTTTTTATTTTTCGTTTCCCTTTCTGACATCCCATTTTTGTTTTATTCTTTCTGACAAGGGAGTGGGAGGGTGGGAGTTGAGTCGATCTCCATGACCCCTTTACCCACCCACCCACTCATTACCCCCTTCTTGTTACCTCTCTGGTCCTAACCTTACCCCTCCTTTACCCCTGTGTTTACCCTACTTGCGTCCATCAAACGCCTTATCATGGAGAAGACGCTGTGCGATAGCAGACACCAATAATTTATTCCGAAGACGTCGCCTTACAAGTATCTGTGACTCGAAACTTCCGATCTGCGTCCTCCTTCGTGTTGCATCCAAGTTCATCAAGGCCTATTTTGTCGGAAGCGATTAGACATGTTAGAGGGGATTCAAGCAACTGGAAAGAAACTTAGGAGACCCTAAAGAATACACATCTAGCATCGGCACGATTACGTGCAATCGTATACATTGCCACCATGAGAGCGGGGCTTAACGCGTGCGTTAGGGGAGACATAAATCAGTTCAGAAGATTATTCGAGAAAATGAGAAATTCATGGGTTTCCAGAAGATGCTCACAAACAAACTTTTCAGTATGGTTTGCTTACTTTTCGAAAATTAAACAATTTCTATAAGTTTGTGACGCTTTATTTTCAGTGTCATGATCTGAAAATGGTTTGGTTGGGCCTATCCAGTTAATATGTTAGTTTTGTACACAGAAAGAGAAAGTTCTTACGATGTTGATTCACCTGAACGAATTTTGTTATCATGGACTGCATCTTTCTAGAACAGTGAATAATTCGTAATAGCTTATCCAATGTTCGAAAATTATACAATTTTGTAAAGATCCTCTAATTCTATGCCACCATTATACTGATACGAAAATAAAAATAATAAAATATACAATTCCAAAATTAAGTAAAATATTTCCGCTTAGTTAATTCCATTAATGTTGACGAGAAATTATATGTTCTTCCATCGCTTTACCAAGCCCTTTCAATGGATGATTCTGGGAAGGCAGAGGTCTTTCCTGACACTGTTCTAGTCAAGACAGATAAGTCACGTGACTCAATGGAAGGATCTTCGGGTGTAAATCCAAATAAATCTGTTTGCTTTTTAAAAGATCGCAATCATTAAGTAGTAATCAGGGGATGAAAACCTATAGCTTTGGTCGGCTGAGATCGCCGGACCCGTCGGCGGGTAGAATCTGGTTGCTGTTTCGCACCTGGAAGGGGTAAATGCGGATAGATGACATGAAATCCGCGACTAATCCAGAGTATAATTTTCAAGGAATGGTTGGTTGTATATGTCTTGAGGGCGAGTGGTGTGAGATTGTATGGATGATTTCACGTGGTGATCTAGCCGAAGCCTTGGGTGCAGACATCACTGACTTTGCAGGGATTACAGCCTCTCAGAGTGGGAGACAATCGACAATGATGTCATTTACAGACCTGACAATAATATTATTTTTCATCATCTGGTAATTAATTTATGCGAACAAAAAAAAAATAACTGAATGGAATAATTAATTGCTCCATCACAATATTTACATGTATCAATTACAATTAATAATAATGATAATAAACATTAATTTGTATAGCGCAGCTTTTATATGAATATCTTCAGCTGCGCTTGTTCAGAGTTCTTTGTACTTATGTCTTCACAGCAAATTTTCTTAACTAAAGAGATATGTTTTTAATTTTGATTTGAAGAGAGTCAAGGATAGAGAGCTTCTTATGTCAATTGGCAGGCTATTCCATAGTTTGGGGGCAGCTTGTTAACATTATAAATTATAACATTTACAGTTACAATTTTTTTTATTGAAGGCCTGAATTAAAAACGGTGTTTCCTACTTTCCCTTGTTTTAATCTTTTTTTTTAATGGGCAGTATATATTCTTTAAATTTATCTTAAAAATTAATCCTATAACTCTTCATCTGATAAACTATTATATTTATAAGTTCCCCTGTAGCGACGGCGCTACAGGGGCGATCGACCCCTGTAGTTTTCAGTGAAAAGGAGAAAGTGAAAAGAAAACAAGAGAAATGAAGACTTTATTGCATTTTTTAAAATGAATAAGCATCGTAGAATTTTTCCTTATTCGAATTTTCACAAACCTATTTTCTTTTTATCATTTCTCGTGTTTCGGATTTAGTACTTTCCCGTGAAACGGTAGATGTGAATCTTCGAATTATTCAGTAATTTCATTTCGAGAAAAAGGGCACCTCAATCCGATGGAGTAACAAATGCTTATACATGAAAGAGTTTCCGATTTAAGTTGGTGCCTATCAACTCTGATGGTTTGAGGCAGGTGTATGGGAGCCAATGAGAGAGTGATGATGTTGAAATCAAAGCTTATTTTCTTCGGTTTCTTCCTCTCAAAGCTCCTATTTCCGTCACATCTCTAAGAATAACATGGCGTTGAAACATTCCGGGGGAAAAACGACACAAATGTCTTCAAATCATTTCGTATGTGACGATTTCCTTTTCAGGAGACAGGTGTGATTATTGTATTCAAATAACAAATTTGACTTTCCAATCCCTTATTCGTATTTGCTTTGTATAAGAACACAGTCTATACACAGACTCGCGTACATAAATTTCAAAGACTTTGATAGTTTGTGCATTTCCTCTCATTGTTTAAATCAAAAAACCGTAATATATTTTGTTTCGGTCTTTGAGGTGCAAATTACAGAATTATGCACAGGGGTTATATCCGCTGAAATAATGATATGGCAAATTGAATTAATAATAAGAGGGAATAATAATTCATATACAAATAATCTATCCATGAATAATTTCTGATTCGGTGCAGGGTGTTTCCCCAATTGTCCAATCATTTAGCTAGTAACCATAGAAACATTACAGTCTGTCTTCAAATTTTGTCATTTTTATCATTCTGAATTTGACAATCCGCAGGAATACCACCAACTGACCAAAGAATCAAATCACTCTGGTATAATTGACCACATGACTTCCTTTTTTTTCTCACACAATTTCAGTTTGTAACAAATAACCCTTTTCCTAATTTGCTCACTGGAAATTTCGTGTACATAGATTGAAAAGATCAACAGAGTTACGTGCTGAAATACATGGATTTCTCGATATCCCTAAAACACGTGCTATGCATATGAAATTCAACCATCTGCGTTCCGTACATGTACATTAAGTAGGCCTATTTTGTTAACCTTACAGAAGTTATTTAAACAGTTTAAACAAATGCATAAAATCTTAAATTACAAAGTTCGATTGTTAATACTTAATTCTATATAAATAAAAATGGTTGTTCTAAACAACTACCGTATGGTTTATATTATAGCGTTGAATAAAAAACAAATAAAATAGCTTTGTTACTGTGTGTGTCAAACTGCATAATCGTTTTGGTTGGTGCCATCCCAATTTATTCATGAATTATTTCGCCCCTCTTCACTTCTACTCCACAAGCCCCTCTTCACTTCTACTCCACAAGCACCCACCCTCTCTCTCTCTCTCTCCTTCTTTCCATCTCTTGTTAAATTTTATTAATCGATCCCTTATTCTGTATCTGAATAAGCGATCGAGACGAGGAGGAGGAGGAGGTATATTCTATCTACAAGAGTATTGGGATGCTGCAGCTAACAAGCTCAGCTTTTTAGCAGCCTCCTCCTTCCCAAGCATGTTTATAATTTAATCTTGACTATAATCTTTGTACGTATCGAAATTTGCTTATATCCGAAAATCAAAACGTACGAAACCAATGGTAAATGTTGGAAATAAACGAAATGAAATGAAATATATATGGCTCATTGTTTTTTCTATTCATTTGTCTTTTTGCAGATTTGGTTCAAGAACCGCCGTGCTAAATGGAGGAAGCGTGAACGCAATCAACTAAATGAACTAAAGAATGGATTAGGACAACATCATTTTAATGGACTAATGCAACCGTTTGACGATAGCTTGTATTCGGGGTATTCATACAGTAACTGGGCGTCAACTAAACCCACAGCACCTATGAGCTCAAAAGGATTTGCGTGGCCGTTGAATTCAGTGAATCCCTTGTCAGTGACCAGTCAACCTATGTGTTTCAATCCCCAGTCCAGCATGACAACGTCGTTCTCGCCCGCCGCACCCGTCAATGGCGTCGGTTCCCAACTGAACACTTTGAACAATGCTGCCGCGGCAGCCGCAGCCGGTGCCGCACCGGGTTGCCCTTACGCCACGGCGCCGGGGACGCCGTACGTCTATCGGGAGCCCTGTACGAATAGCATAGCATCGCTACGTCTGAAAGCAAAGCAGCATTCGGAGAGTATGACGAGCATGACAGGTCTGACATATCCCGTCAGACAGAGCCCGACTTTCTCAGCTTGCCAGTATGCCGCTGGTCAGTACACTAGTTTCAGTGGCCCGTCTTGATTTGATGAAGATGTGACGTTGTCGTCATCGTATACTAATTCCAGATTCCTCTATGTTTTTGCCATGTAAAAGATGACGAAAGACGATTGGTTTATCAAATATTTATGATGCGAACGATGTGTTTTATCACAGTAACCAATCATGCCTATTTTCCCGTCAACTCAACTCAAGATTTGATATAAATACGGAAAGAAGAAATATCAATGATTCACCGATCGCGTGATTATTACAGACTGATGGTGTTCATTCAACATGTTGAACTCCTATATCGACTTCTCATCATCTTTTTTAATTATCCGATTAATTACCGTGTGGAATATTTAAGCCCAAATCAGACTTATCATAATGTGTCATAATTATGCATACATGGGCGTGCATATTTTTCCCCATAAGGCCATGCTCTTAGAAATAATAGTAATTTTCATTTAGTATAACCAATCGATTTTAAAAATCATTGCATTATATAATTATGAGTACAGAGGTTATGGCATTATCAAGTACATGAAGTTAAAAGAGTAGGCAGTTCTTTAATTCATGACGGATAATCATTCATTCCACGTGCCTTATTTCATAAAGGTATTTTATAAAGGAAATCAAAATAATTTCATCTTCATGTATGTTAGGCCTAATCTCCTTTCTGTACAAATATCTGACAATGACATGCAGATTGTAAAGTACAAGGCCTATATAGAGTTGGAGAAATACATTTTCCAACTTTGCAACTCCAAATAATGGTGCTATAAATGAAGAAGAGTAGTACAGGAGATAAGTAAGTACGATGAGGTCATCGTTATTAATGTAAATATTCAAAACAGTGAATTATACGGGGTGTATAGATGAAAAGATTATTTGTTTTAAATGTCTGTTTTGTGATGGTTTTGTGAATGATTCGCATTCATGTTGTTTTACTTTTTTCTTCCACTGTTTCACGAAGTTGTGATCAAATTTAGATATGCTGTCGTGTCAAAGTTGTAAGATTTTTTTCTTTCATTTTTTTATTGGTTTATTTCAATCACCATTACAACCGTTACGTGTTTTACATATTGAGGAAGCGAATGAAAGTCAAGCGTTGTGATCAACGCAGGCCAATCCGAGCAGCTTTAGGCTCACACACTGATTTGCTTCATAATTCTGGAAATTATATTCAACGGATATTTCTTCACTGTCAGTATACGTTACACTCAATTTCCACAACACATCCGAGTGCCTAATATTGTAAAAACATCAAATATACGAATTACATTAGCTCCAAATGACGTATTGCGTGATGAACTTAATTCTCTGTAAGTTAGGACGATGGTAATTTAACATATAATTACCAGATTATATTAATGGGAAATATTTCGCAATTTCCTGTTTTGTGTCTCCCCCAATCATGTTGTATCCTAAGAAGAAGTAGTGGTTCTCTCATTTGGGCAAGCCATTCGGTTAAAAGTTTCCACAAGTATTTTTTTTTTTAAATACTTCATTTCAGGTTCGATATTATAATTTCATTCAGAATTTTCACTTTTGATCAGTGTCTTTCCAAAAACTGTTATTGTTTGAAATATCACGTGGGATTTAGATCGGCTACGTGTATTTCATGAAAGGCAACCTAAAAATTGTCCTTTTGTCTTAAAATACCACATAATTCCGTATTTGATTGCGGTATTTCAATTCATTTTGGACGGGGTTCATCATTTGTCCTGTTCCTAAACGAATTCAGGGAAATGTTTTAGGTGAATTTTCTAGTGAAATCCAGGTTATATTACAAAAATTAATCGAGTATCCTCATCAGCATCTTTATATCTGTGGCATTTGTGTTTTTATTTATTTATTCCTTGTATTTTTCACATTTATTGTTTCCTTACTAATGTTCTGCGATTATTACATGACTGTGTCCAAATATGTTTGATCTCCAGAAAATTTGTATCTTTTACTTTCAAGACCGGCGTCTGATCCCTTTTGTTAATATCTTTTAAACGACACCTTTGTTTGTCTTCGCTGAAGATTTCATGTAGAAAATGTAGAAAGTTGTTTTTAAAAAAGGGTAACTTTATGCAAAGAAAGTGAGATGTAAATAATTATGTTTAGTCATGTGACTATCAGATGATACGTTTCCATGGAAACAAGATTGTGGTGTATTCATGAATTAAGCGGAGAATATGAGAGTGTGAAATCTTGGAAACGAAATAGTTTGTGAGGAAAAAAAAATATGCTGAGCGTATACTGTTCACAATCTTTCTTTTTTTCTACAAACGTATATTGACCAACTCGTGACCCTTTTTACTATATAATAAACGGTGGACTTTAAGATATGATAATAATTTTGTATTTGATTTATTCATTGGAGTGCTGCGGCTATTGTCATCATTAAAGGTCAAGTCCATGCGAAAAAATGTTGATTTTAATAAATAGAGAAAATCAAACTAGCATAACGCTGAAAGTTTCATCAAAATCGGATGTAAAATAAGAAAGTTATGACATTTTGAAGTTTCGCAATTTTTTTTTATTTTTATCTTTTTATTCAAATCAACTTTTTTATTGGGGTGGACTTGTCCTTTAAGAAAACAAGGGATTTTGTTTTCTCGTTTAAAAAGTGAAAATGTGAAAAGTGCCGTGAGAAATGGATGGGAAGGGGTCGGTTATTTTTTTAATATAGAAATGTTACAACTGAATGGAGGGAAAGAGCGTTTATTTCATCAAAATTATACTATATCAGTGTATATGAAATACATTCTTCCACCCTTCCAACATTCCCAACACCCTGTAAATGAATTACAACTTGGTCGAATGTCCGTTGGTCAAATGAAAAATAATTGTCTTTACTGTCGATCCCAAATTTGAGATGAAAATAACGTTTGGCATGTTTGTAATGTAATGGAGTATTTTCGGACAAGATAGGGATTTCAGAAGAGAGTTCCGGGATGGTCAAACTTCATGCTTGAGTGTCAAAGTCATAGGCGGCGGGGGGGGGGGACGTGTCCCCCCTAAATTTGAGGTGGGGGGACGATCCCCCCTAAATTTTTCGTTGATGACCTTTTTCTTATATTTTTTTTGCTTGTCAAAAAAATTTGGTGGTCCCCCCCCCTAAATTTTTTGACTTCCGCCGCCAATGGTCAGAGTTAACGGTCAAGTCGACCCAAGAAAAATGTTGGTTTAAATCTACAGAAACAAAATCACATAAGCGTTACGCTGAAAATTTCATCGAAATCGAATGTGAAAGTACAGGAGATAAGTGTAAGTACGATGAGGTCATCGTTATTAATGAAAATATTCAAAACAGTGAATTATACGGGGTGTATAGATGAAAAGTTTATTTGTTTTAAATGTTTAAATAAGAAGGTTATGACATCTTAAATTTTCGCTAATATATTTCCCAAAACAGTTATAAATTGTGCATAACTCACTGGAGTGCAAATTAGATAGTCGATGAAGGGCTATGAAATCTGAAAGCAGTGATCAGGAGGAATAAAAATTTGTTCTTAGAACAATGGAATTGTTCATATTTCATTTAAAAAAAAACTGAATAGTGAGTGTGTGACGTCATCAGTCCCCTTATTTGCGTACCGTCCTGGATGAGCATATTATAGCGAAACTTCAAAATATCATAACTCTTATTTCACATCCGATTTAGATGAAATTTTCAGTGTTCTATTGATTTTTCTCTTTTTATTCAAATCAGTTTTTTCTTGGGGTGGACTTGTCCCTTAAATTCCGTATTTTCGTTTTTTATCCAGGAGATTTCTGATCGAATGGGTTTATTTTGTCTTGTTCATTTTGACGAGATAGAATATGAAAGAAACAATATAGAAATACATGCAATATTTACTGTGAATAAACAAAACACTCAACCTTAACAAAATATTTTAAAAAGTGGAGGGAGAAACAATACCCGGGTACTATCAATAGCTTGTCCTCGACGTAATATAACATTTAACTGACCATAAACAAACATACAAATTAACAGAAAAATACAAAAATTATACAAAAATTAATCAAAAATTAAAATTACATATATTAAGCATAGCCTGAAATAGATAGGTCATTACCCGGAATATCGAATACTATATTCGTGATGAATAAACATATAAACCAAACGATTGGATCAATGGACTGAACAACTTAAATAGAATAATGTTTGACCAAGGACGGTACCATGGTATTTTGATGGGGGATGAACTAAATGTGGGGTCATTACCAACATACGGTATACCAATGACGGTATACTGATGAAAAGGATGATGATGATGGTGGTGGTGGTGATGATGATGATGATGATGGTGGTGTAGATGATGATGATGATGATGGTGGTGGTGGTGGTGATGATGATGTTGATGATGATGATGATTATGGTGGTGGTGGTGATGATGATGATGATGATGGTGATGATGATGATGATTATGGTGGTGGTGGTGATGATATGATGATGATGGTGATAGTGGTGGGGGTGGTGGGATGGTAATAATGATTGGCTATGGCGATTATGGTCATTGGTGGTGGTGGTGGTGATAATGATGATGACATGGATGATGATGATGATGATTATGGCGATAATGATGATGATAATGAGGGGCAGTTCCTGATAGCACCAACTCGTTTTCTTTTCTCAAATCTGTACACAAATAGTATCCTGTGGTATTATTTTGCCCCAAGAAAGATTTTTTATACTAATGTCTTGTCATTTTTTAGTGTCCAATTTCGATATGATAACCCCTTATCTTGCTTGTCTCAGAAATGTTTGGTACCCCCCCCCCCCGATCCTGACATCCAGGATATACCCAGGCCTAATGTCAATGGTTTTGATGGCTGTGGTAAAAGTGCACACCTCGTTACCAAGAATGCGTACAGCATCTCCATTTATTTGAGTCGCGGCAGGATAAAAAAAAGAGCATCGCCGATTAAATGCCTCGCTCACGGTACCGCGGCCGGGGATCGAATGCGGACTTTCCATCTATAGTCAGGCGCCTTAGACCACTCGGCCACGGCACCTCCAAAAGTGACGATGCTGGAACGATGATGATGATTTAATGATGTCGGTGATGCTGGAGTAATTGACGGTGGTAGTGATGCACTGACGATGATGATGACGATGATGATGAGGATGATGATGATGATGATGATTAATAATAATATAGGGTATTTATATTGCGCACATATCCACCTTGTTAGGTGCTCAAGGCGCTCCTATATTACCCGGCTAATCTAGGCGTTCATAGCGCACACAGCTTTTTAAGGAATTACTTCCTACCGGTACCCATTTACCTCACCTGGGTTGAGTGCAGCACACTGTGGATCAGTTTCTTGCTGAAGGAAATTACGCCATGGCTGGGATTCGAACCCACGACCCTCTGTTTCAAAGTCCGAAGACTAATCCACTGGGCCACAACGCTCCACGATGATGACGATGATGATGATGATTATGATGATAGCGATGATGATGATTGCGATGATGATGATGATGATGACTTTGATGATGACCATGACGACGATGATGATGGTGATGATGAGGACGACGACGATGATGATGATGGTGATGATGATGATGATGATGATTACGATGATGATGATGATAGCGATGATGATGATGGCGATGATGATGATGATGATGATGATGATGACTTTGATGATGACGATGACGACGATGATGATGGTGATGATGACGACAACGATCAGGGTGATGATTCTCCACTAGTGAATGAATTAATAAACGGATATCATCTCGGGTTCATTTCGTCACTGCACTTTCCCTCCTTCACTATAAAAACAATACATCCATTTTGAGCAAAAAGGTCTTTGTTATTCCATTGTGCAAAGGATAACACCAGATATAATAGATTCAGGCCGAGCCGCAAGTTCAAGGGCGAATTGGATGTACATCCCCAGGATAGGATAGTCTCATTTCAACTTGTTTTCTCGTTTTACTTTCCCCTTTGAACCCCGGCTTGTTATAGGCCTACAAACTGCCCCCTACACATTTCATATTTCACACAATAGCGTATTGGGATCTTGGCCTTGGCCCTGCCATCACCAAGAACAAAAAGAGAGAAAAGGAAAGAAAATGAAAGTCAAAAGGTGAAATATTATACATTTTCAAATCTATCACAAAATTACTTTTTTGTATTAAAAAGATCAAATCTTTCTTGCGCGCTCACTTTTTTTACCACTTTTTGAAATGTTTGTCCCATACAAACTCATAACGCCACTGATCTAAACGTATTACTTAGTACCTCTATTTCATAAATGGGAGCAAATGAATAAATTAATAAATCTATTTGTAATAAATGAGCTCTGCCAGATGCCACTTATATTACTACACTGTTAGAAAATTTTTACTTTAAAAAACCCAAAAATTCCTGCAGCAGAGTCTCGAGAACACCTGTAATCTTACTGCTCTGCAATCTGACACGCATTTGTGTAAAATCACGGAAAATTAGTAAGTGGTGTATGTAACTTTTCAAATTTATTGTAATAAAACTGTTTCCCCCTGTTTTAAAACAGACATGTTCTGTAAAATTGTAGAAAAAATATATAAAATCTTTCCTGTTAGAACAATTTACAGAATGATTTGATTATTTCTTTCTGTAAAATCTGGTTTTTTTTCTTCTGTAAAATCTTCTGTTTTTTTAACAGTGTATGATCACTACTTATATGAAATAAAAAAAATCCCATTTACATGAAGTGATAGGGTGTAAATGAGTGGTGTTTCAGGGTATATTAAAATAATGTTCCTCTCTTCATTTCCTTTCATATTTCTCTATTTTCCCCTATTTTCTTATTTCTTTCGTTCATATGATTTCTTTATTTCACCCCTTCTCACTCTCCCTGCTTTTTTTCGGTCGATTGAGTGTACTTTTCTTCCCCCTTTCATTCGGTCATCTTTGTTAATTTTTAGGTCTTTTTATGGGTGTATTGCCCTACTAAACATTTAAAAATAATAAGAAAAAGGGAAAAAGGAAAGGAAATGAAAGGGAATAGTTAAAATATGAAATAGATTTCAGGATATTGAGCTAGAATATGTCACCAATATTTGAATTCCATTCTGATAAGTCAATTCAATTCAAATGAAATTCAAATGAACATTTATTTTCTTCCATTTCACAAATTTCTACATTTTTTCGTAAAGTAACATAAATTTATAAATTTCGCTAAATTAACTCTTAACTCTTTGGTCTAATTAACTAATTAAGTCTAATTAGACCAAATTGTATATGGACTGAATGGCTATTGGACCAACTAGTTTTTAGACGAAATTGCAATTAGACCATGTAGATAGTGGACGAATCAATTGTTAGTAGAAGAATTGGTAATTGTACGAATTGTACGAATTGACATTAAGTGAATTGAAAATAAACCTGTACCCCTCTCGTCAATGTTAAAGTCCTTAGGAACTGCACACATGCATAACTCTTTTATGTTTATGGTCATGATGGTCTATCTATGTGCAGAGAGAGGGGAAGAGAGAGACAGGGGGGTAATATGAAGTCCTATGGGAAGTTTCGTTTTTATTTAGTTACACCGACGGACATCGTCAAATTTATTCTTAAAAAAAAAGAATCAGATCATTTCTATAAATATAATGAGTACCTAGGGCCTATCTGTGCAACATTAGGAAGACAATTTCGATCCCAACGGCCTTGGAGAGAGGCCAGTCGATATTCTGTGGAGAGAATCGAAGCCAAATAATGACCTTTGACCTTGTGAATCCTGGCTCGCATTTGATCATCAATCGTCACCAGTGAGGGCGTGTGTCTATCGAAAGAGTCGCTTTGATGGTTGATGGTGGGGAACACCAGGTAAAGCTCGGCGAGGAGAGAGCCAGGCGCTTTGGGGGAAACGCTTCAGTTTTGTGCAATTTTTCATGTTTGGCAATTTTGCTTTTTCCCATCTAAAATCTGGGAAACAGGTATAGAGGGAAACGAAACGAAGTTCTCACCTTTGAAAAGTTTATTTTAGCCTGGCAGTTTGTGAAATAGTAGCATATTCAGATCACGAAGATTTGCTATTTTACTCGTGAGCCAAACTTAGACAGTGGAGGGGAAATAATGAAATAGATATGAAAATATATAAACATGGGTGTATTTTCAAGTTAAGTATTTGTATTTATTTAGCCAAGTAAAACATACAAAGTAAAATAAGTCAAGGGATAAAAAAAAGGTTTGAAAACCCCGTACAAGTTTGAATCCCAAAAATATAATTAAAATAAAGTAGCATGAAGATAAAAACATAAGTTTAACAATCGAAAAATAAAACAATGGTAATTAAATTACCATAGGAAAGGGCATAGATAACATTTATAGATTTATGTAACAACTAAAAAAGATTAAAAACGTGATATGAGAACAATATTATGGAAGAGGCATAAGATAACATAATATGACAAAATATAATGAATTAATGACAAATCTTATTGAGTTGTGGTGTGGGTTAAATTATACATAATATGACAAAATTCACCATAAATTAACTGTGAGGAAAATATTGTGGATAGGAAAGGTTGTCTTACCTTCTGTTTGAATACGGAATGATTAAATGAAAATTGATGGACATTCATCGTGGCAATTCAAATTTAACAGTTAGCAGTTAGGAGTAATCCATACAACACACAAGTCATGGAGTTTTGAGTTTTCATACAACACACGAGTCATGTGGTTACGAGTCATCATACAGACAACGAGCCATGTTGTTAAGAGTTATCGTACAACACACGAGTAATGTTGTTACGAGTTATCATACAACACACGAGTCATGTTGTTACGAGTTATCATACAGCCCACGAGCCATCTATGTTACGAGTTATAATACCTCCCACGAGTCATGTATGCTATGAGTTATCATACCGCCCACGAGCCATCTATATTACGAGTTATTATACCGCCCACGAGTCATGTATGCTACGAGTTATCATACAGCCCACGAGCCATCTATGTTACGAGTTATAATACCTCCCACGAGTCATGTATGTTACGAGTTATCATACAGCCCACGAGCCATGTATGCTATGAGTTATCATACAGCCCACGAGCCATCTATATTACGAGTTATTATACCGCCCACGAGTCATGTATGTTACGAGTTATCATGCAGCCCACGAGCCATCTTTGTTACGAGTTATAATACCTCCCACGAGTCATGTATGTTACGAGTTATCATACAGCCCACGAGCCATCTATGTTACGAGTTATAATACCTCCCACGAGTCATGTTGTTGCGAGTTATCATACCGCCCACGAGCCATCTATATTACGAGTTATAATACCGCCCACGAGTCATGTATGTTACGAGTTATCATACAGCCCACGAGCCATCTATGTTACGAGTTATAATACCTCCCACGAGTCATGTATGTTACGAGTTATCATACAGCCCACGAGCCATCTATGTTACGAGTTATAATACCTCCCACGAGTCATGTTGTTGCGAGTTATAATACCTCCCACGAGTCATGTATGTTACGAGTTATCATACAGCCCACGAGCCATCTATGTTACGAGTTGGTTGTAGACGAACCAGTGGGGTCTAGTGGTTAGAACATGGGACTCATAATCGCAAGGTTGTGAGTTCGAATCCCCACTCTACCACTGTCCCCACTTTGATAAAAAGGCCCGAGAGCAATATCTGTCGTCTATAATTTCAGTCAAGTGACTGATTAAAACTAGACGTAAAATGTTTCCTAGGTAATTGGTTATACCAGCTTGGCGTTTAACAGCAAAAAGCTGTCATACCGAGTTCCTTATACGGGAGTTACCATATTAAAACAGAAACAGAAACTAGTATAAGATCACGTGGGTTGAGACCAAGAGGAATGAAGACTCAGCAGGTGTAGACCAAATGGTTTGTTTTTTTTCAAATTTAATTCAAATTTAAGTAAAATTATTTTTTCCCATTTTCACAAAATATCATTTTTCAATTTAATCTATAAAAAAATCATTTGTTATAAAAGGGTATAATTATATAAATAGATTTGTTTACAGAAGAAGGCGTAATTCCCTAAAAAGCAAAGCTTGTGGTGGTATACGCCTGTAACACAAATACGCATGTAGCACAAATTTACCTACACAGATCTACGTTAGATGTAGATCTCCCATATGAACTTTGAGATTAGGGGTATTCTCAAATGTCAAGGACAAGTGCCATCGTTTTATACGAACCAAATGAATATCGTTTTGTTCTGGGACACGTAACACAAAGCTTTGCAATGATCGTATAATATTTTTCTACGATTGATTACATTGACTCCAATGTACAATCAATCGTAAAAATCAAGCGTATGATTAATCGCTAACCTTTCATTGTTACGGGACCCTGGTGTGAGTTATATTAGCCATTCTCTTTATCTCCAAAACATGTACAAGAGCCTAAGCTGTTGTATCTAGCCTGAAAGGAAACTATGTACACTTTAAAAACAGAGCGTAAAAATTTACCCAATATTGGGAAGAAAGGGAATATGCATATTTGCTGGGTATTTTTTCCCAACAATATTGGGCAAAATGCATGTTTGAAGGGCAAATTTCAACGCAACATTGCGCAAACTTTACAAAATATTTGATGAATTATTACCCAACAAACATGCATGTTTCCATTTTACTCAATATTGGTTAGGCTTTTTTTAGTTTAACTCTGATGTCTCTTATACAAAAGGCAATACGCAAATTAGCTTTGATACAATTTGAATTTGAATTTTTAAGAAAAAACAATTATTCAACCATCTTTTTTAAAGCTAGAATCCATATCAAAGCACTTCTCAAACAAATGCTGGTCAGCGAAGCTCTTTAAGATTGAAACACAATAAAGGGTTCTTCAATGTGTCTGATATTAGGTAACACAAAAGCTTGAATTTGATTTTACTTGAAAATGATATCACAATAATCGATTTAGAGTCCATAATATTCTGGTATATAGTCATTTAAATAACCAAGGCAGTGTTCATTATAGTGTTTGTTTTTTTATTCAGACCTAATTAGCCAAAACATATAATGCAATAACCTGTCACCACTAAGTTCTGTCGTTCATGGCGTTCAACGTAATTATACATTTTAATAATCTTGAACTATATTAATATAAACAATACATACGGAAAGGAAATCTTACACAAAGCTTTTTTTAATACAAAATAAAGGGCGGGCTATGATGGGGATAGTCTATGTATTTGATTTGATGTTTTTTTATATAATTTTTTATCATAGTTACATTAATTTGTATTAAGGTAATGTGAGTGATAAGACATTCCGATAAGCAAAGTCCGACACGGACATACGTTTTTTGTTGTTGTTGCTTTCGGTTTTTATGAGGAGTATACCGTTCAAGTGTGAATATTAACATTCGTAATGCGCAGCGAGTCCCCTCAGAAATGTTAACTTGTTGTCATTTTTTTTTTCTTTCTTTGAAAAAGTTGCAAAAAGCTAACCGAAGTTTGTATCAGACTGTTCAATATAACCCTGAATTGATCAAAAAAGTTTCTGCTAGGTCGTCTCGGTCCCTTGCACTTTGTTTGCTCATTCATTCTATATTGAACATTACTCATAAAAAATCCTGTTCAGATTTCAGTGTAGTTGGGGCTTAGAGTGTTGTTATACAAGGTTCAGATGGACAACGGTCTGTTCGTTCTTGCCCATTTTTTTTCTGACTCAGATGCCATGTAAGTGTCAATATTAGGGGCGGCGGAGCGAAGTTGAAAGTGGGGGGGGGGGGGGCACAGGGGAAAAAGGGCACTTTTTCTTTCGAAAAGGGCACTATCTTAAACATGGCCGTATGCATAAATTTTTCGCCGGGGGGGGGGGGCAGCACGCGTAAACTTTTTGGAATAAAACTCGAAAGCGATGGAGCGAAGTGACAGAGATTATCATTGAGGCGCTATTGCAATTTGTTATAGTGAAATGAATGGATTTTGTGCAGACTTTTGGTGAATTTTTGTGAGTTTTCAAAATTAGGGGGGGAACTGCCCACTGCCCCCCCCCCCCCCCACTGCCGTAAGGCCATGACCTTAAAACAAAGACAAAATAACTTATCTACCCCACTCACATGACTTAAGGCACGTAGTATAATATTATTTTCACAAGTTTTTTCATTCATTACACACTAGCAGTAGAAAGCAGAACGGGGCTAAATATAGAAACCGGGCACGAAAAGAGAGGTTTTCTAGGACAACTTATCTGATATGAAGAACAGGCACCTATGAGAAGGTAAAGGGGCACTCGTTAACACATAAAACAGGTCCTTCTCAGGTGAAAGGGGCACAGAACACGTTGGGGCACTTTTCTCAGGTAAAAAGGGTCACTGATACGAGAAAGGGTACCTATAAGAAGGCAAAGGGGCAGTCTAGCTAACGGCATAAAACGATCCTTCTCAGGTGATAGGGGCACAGGACATGTTCGTGAGGGACACTTTTCTTGGGTAAAAAGGGGCACTGATTCGAGAAAGGGCAGTTACAACAAGGCAAGGGAGTTCTTTCTCAGACATAAAACGGACCCTTCTCAGGTGAAAGGGGCACAGAACACATTCGTGAGAATTGTTTTTGTTAATATTTGGCACTGATACGAGATATGGCACTTGGTAACTCATAAAACGGGTCCTTCTCAGAACACAGAACACGTCCTTGAGGGGCATTTTTTTAATGGCACTTATACGAGAAAGGGCACTTGGTACACCAAGTACACGTTCCTGAAGGGGAATTTCTTGCGGCATTTTCAGTGCTTCAAAAAGTGTGGGGGGGGACTGTGCCCCCACCCGGCCCCCAGGATCGCCGCCCCTGGTCAATACAAAATATAAATCTGCATACATGTAGGATATTAAACATTGTCAAAAGAGTTTTTACAAAACTATCGATTAAAAAATTCATGTTTTTTCACTGATGAATCTCTATAGAAAGTCCCACCTCATGCTTAATTTGTTCGGTCATATAAGAAGGATTGGCGAAAATCATCGCTGATTTTAATTTCTGAACGAAAATAAGAATTCAAGAAGAGTCCTATTACATGTATGTTTAAAGGCAATACACAAAGTTACTACCACCTAACTCCGAAACCCTAACTTCTCCATCTCTGTTTGATGATAACAATATTTCTTCTTTAAAAGACAAAGTGGGCCTAAGTCACGCTATGTTATATACCGGGCATGATGGCGTCATTTCATTTTGAACCGTTTCCCATTTTGATCTGTGAAGTATGTAACACGCAAGTTTTCAAATGTGTTTTCACAATCATTCCTAGGGGTGCATTAAGATCGTACATTGGTATGAAGAGCTACATTTTTAGCATCGTGGATGGGGGCCGGAGCTCCTCTTGCGCTTTGTTTGAAAACTTTAGAACAAAAAGGAGGAGGTCTTTTGGAGGAGACCCATGCAGGGTGCGAATATTTCTTTAATTCGATTCAGATGGAAAGGGATGATGAAGATGGGGAAACTGGATGACGGCTCTGGGAAAGCTTGGAGTGGTGACCTTAGAACAGTTTGGGTTGCAAGGAGCTGCACACACCTCAGCCACCCGCCCTTTCATCTAAGTTCCACACAGTTTTAAAAGTAATATCTTAAGTATACTCTGGCTCAGGTATATCTTTTTATTATCGCGTGATAACATTCCATCTTAAATGTTCAAATTGCATGTGCTTTTGATAAAAATCCCATCTCAAAATTCTTTCAAACAGTTCCAAACTTTTGTTCACCGGAGGAAGACCCATCCCCTCCTCCTTATATTGAACCTGTCCTTGACATAATTCATTTGAGATTTGCAGCATTCATAAAGAGCTTGGAGTGATTATGAAATGCAATGTTGGTTTTAAAAGTTAGTTAGGATGCCAAGAAGTCTGTAGAGATCTTGGAAGGTGTCGGCTGACGATGGCCCAGCCTACCTGACTTTAGGAATACCTTTCATCTACTAATAACATGGTAGATGAAAGAAAAGGTGATAACCCATGAATATGACGTCACAATAAAATGCTCAGGATTGCATTATGATATTAACATGATTACATAATCGCAAGGTGATAAATGGAGGTACATGACGTTAGGACAAGAGGCGCGGTCACCCTTATCCCACTGGCAACACTGACTGGAGAAATCCGAACTCCTTGCAAACACACAGTCGTGCAGGAATCAAGATAGAGATGAGGATCCGTATTCAATTCAATATGAAGTCGAGGATTTAGAGTAGGATTTTACTCAGTATTCTGCTTAAACACTTACCTATTTTGTCTATTCAATTGCCAATTTGGCCAAGTATTTTGCTTAAAATCGATTTAAGTCAGTCCCTATCCCCCAATACTTGGCCATAGTCTCGCTCAGTCAGGTTTGCATGGCTTGAGTGGATTTTACAAAATGACACGCATAATTATGGATACATACATCGCGCACTTTTGGGATAGACTTAAAATGCCAAGTAAAATACTCACTTCATCAATAAAGTTATTATCAAAGTAAGTTTGCCACCCAATGGGTAATGCAATATCTTTGGTTTTATTTGACTATTGATCATTGTACCATGGCTACCATGAAACTTACCAATGTAAGGCATAGTTACAATAATAATATTTTTATGTGACGGGGTTATTAACTTTCGTAATTGGTTAGGAAATACATTAATATAAACCGGTCATTGGTATTGGTGTTGGTATTTTATTTCATTTTCATAAAACATAATCATACAAAGTCCGACAATCCAAAGTAAATGAAATAGAGATATCAAATTCTCGTTTGTTTTAATTGAAATTGAAAGGCACAATTCTTTAAATCTTTGTATGCTTCCCCTCCCCTTTATTATTTCAAAAATTCAATTTCAGATTGCTTCGCTAAGTTTATTTCCTTTTAGAAAAAAGGGGAAATTGTTTTTAGAGATAACTTTTGTTTTAGTCATGATTATATGTTTCTGGAATTCAATATGCTTTTGGTCTTTGATGCAATGTGCATGCAATGCTACTTTTAAATAAATATATTTAAAAGGTGATATGGTATACCTATGGCTTTTCAAGAGGTTCTAAAACAAATGTAAATAAATTTAAACTATAACTACTGAATATTCATTTCATTTTCTTCTAACAAACTTTCAATCTATATACATTTTCTTTACCTTGCGTGCCATAATTAGAAATTTAGAAATAAGGTGATATTTTTTTTTTATTGTTTTAAACAATGCATTAAAAATAGGCTTATAAACTGTTACGCAAAAGCACCACTTCTTCAAACTTTCAATTTTTTTTATTTATTTTTTTTAAATTCATTTAGTCGTTTCTGCATGTCATGACAATGTACATAGTGTGACCATCACATTGAATACAAAATTGAATACATTAAATTTTCATAATAATGATGTATAATTATTATTATTATTACTGATTATACCAAATTCGCTGAAACTATCATTCTTTTTGTTTGTGCAGTTATAAGATTGCATTTGAAATACGGTATACCAAAATGCATTTACATTGTCAGTGTGTTTATTCAAATTTCGTCGGAGTAATTGTATTCTCCTTATCTCAGTATTGAAAAGAAATGATATTAAATCTCTTAAATGAATGGGAATACTTAAACTTGTTGGTGTATGGTTGCAACTAAATTTGTTAAACATTCTCTTAGCGATTGTTGCAAACGCGTTAAACTACAACTGACATTTTAATGACGGAGTACTGGATGATATTTTATTTGTTTGTTTATTATTCACCATGCTAAAATATATACTCACATTGACTAAAATAGTGTTATATTATATTGTAGATAAGAATACATAGTAGAAACAATGCATAAACAAAATATGAGCAGAGTCCCAAAGACTATTTTATTATTGTCTCACATGAATTTATCAAACATTTGTCCTCAAACGAACACTTTTGACCAGACATTTAAAAAATATTATTTCCTCCTATAATACTAAATAATTCCTTTGGTAAAATATAGATTTTGATTACATTCAGTTTGATTAAAAAAAACACCCTGGTCAATTTGACCCGAAAATCAGTCCATTGTGGTCAGACCTGTGATATTTGATCTTATTCCGGGTCGTTTTTATCCGCAAAGGAGTGTGACTCAAACAGAGTGATTTCGGAGTCAAAGTTAATCTTTCGTGATTTTATTCAGAGTAAATATTTGTACGATGTTGGTTTGAGTTTTCATATAACCAATCCCTATTGTTTTTTGTTTTTTTTTCACACAATAGTATTTCATTTCTGTGAATTATTTTTTCTAACCATTTAGTAATCCGACAGGACCACAAGGAGTGTCTCGAAAAAGAAGAAGAATTTACAAACTTTGTAAAATGCAGTCAGACTTAAAAAAAAATATTGAGAGAATGGGCCAATTTATGAAGATATTATCTTCATCTGGTAAATAAAATTCCTTTTCATTAAATCACCTTCCTTCCTTGTGTTCTCCGTTATCATTAGTTTTACTGCATATGCAGGATCATAGCAGTTGATTTGTTAATTAAAATGACTTTCAACAATAGTATAAAAACATGATTTAACATCTCTTATAATTATTCATGATCATATCGTGAAAATAATAAATTATCTCATTTGGCAGAAACGCACATTGAATAGCAAAGATTGGATTTATGGAAAATTAATTTTATCTACAGAAGAATTTCTGTAGGCATCGTCTGAGTAACAATACGTAAGATTTGTTCTGTTCCCACGGGGTTTACCAGCCTGATCGTGCTGATAATATGGCTGGTAGCTCAATATGAGGGTGAGGTTGGACAGAGAACGCGTTACAAAAAAAAAAAAAAAAAAATCTATACTACATTTTCTTCCTTTTTTACTTCAGTTCTGAACCAAGACTAAAGCATTCCCTTGTCATCATCACCAAAGAGGAAATGGATTTTTTCCCACCACGATAAATATTTATTTCCCGACAAAAGCCTTCTCTACTACATCAACTCGTGTGACTTTGTTACATCTCGACACAGCGGCTGCTGACGGGGTGACTGACAGACACGCCTGCCCAGGCTAGCCCGGCAATAGAAATCCAAGCTTCCGCTCAGTCGCATCCTCTTACTGATCTCCCTTCTAAGAAAGTAACCAGTTTAAGGGCACAATTTTCATTCCAATAATCCTTGAAGTTTTTCATCAAACTTATCGATTCTGATTATCCTTTCTCATAATGGAATCATAATTCGTTCACCGCAGCTTGTTCATGTTCATGTCTAACCATGATGCATTACAAAAACGATGTTAATATCATTTTTAATGTGAATTTTAATAATTTTGAATTTTACGCTGTAAATTATCATGCTTTTATGAATATCAGTTTGAATAAAAAAATGTAATGCTTTAAGCATTTAACTTCTTTAAAAGCATGCGAAGTGTCCTCCAAAAAAGGTATATCGATCTCTGAAAGTCTGTTATTTTATTTCCCCCTTCCAAGAACCCAACATAATGTGAAAGAATATACTAATGTAAAATATAAATATACTATAACACAATATATATTAACTAATGTTTTCATGTTGGCCTGATTGAATAATTATTTCATAAAAATATTTAACGGGTTGAAAGGGAGCCTTCGTGATTATGAAACATCTTTAAATAAAATATATACGGTCTTTCATAATTCGCATCTTGCGAACATACGATCATTCTAAGATATCTCTTTGAAAAAAAAATACTATCATATCATAACTATATAGTTGTCTCTAAATATGCTCAATACAATGATCATATTTCTCTTAACACTTAGGGGGAAATGCAAATTTAATAGTGCAACGAATTGTGAATTCATGTTAGAAAAAGAAAGTCATACTCATTATAACAAGACTTGAAATGTTCATATAAAAATGAATAATCAAGAACCCACAAACAGATGCATAAAATAAAAACCGAAGGCTTAACATGTTTAATTGTTACCATAGTCTTTTCTTAACACATTGATACATTTTCAATTAATATCCGGGCGAAATGAGTGAATTAAATTAAGCAACTAGGAAAGATGGAAAGGAACAAAATCATTTAAAGATGGAATTTGAGTATGAGAGAAGAGAATTAGGAAGGAATACAAAACCACACAAGAAAAACGAGAAAAAAGAGGAAAACATACGGGTATAGTTGATCCGACTCTAATGTTTTGCAATGGCCTTTGGAGAATCAAGAGAGAGAGAGAGTGAACGAATTGATTCACAATCGAATTAAAAAAAATAAACGTTGGTTGTGAAAATAATGCATTTAAACTTTATAATCACTGCATTGATCATTTCCGACGCATGTATATAATACGACATTAAAATATCATCAACTTCTTCCTCTTCTACACCTATACACTGGCTCTTCCCCAAGCATTGGGTGGGTATATGAGTCCTACTGCCAAGATATTATTTTTTTATATGTATATAACTTTCTATCTTTATATTTTCTCCCCTGCATACATATTCAATTTGACTCTCGTAATGTTTTAAGCTTGTTTCTGTCTCCGTTATTTCAAGTACTTTCATTAAAGTACTTTTCAAGTACTTATTAAGTTAATACCTTTTTTTACATAAAAAGTTACAACACAATCGAGGACCTGTTAATATGAATGCACGAAATGATCTGAACGGGGCCCTGAGCTGAAAGCAACTACAATACAAATTGATTCAACTAAATTGCCGAGATCAATGAAAATAATCAAGGAAAAAGATACACGCCTTTCAGATTCCGATTAAAATGTATGATTTTTGTCAAAAATAAACCCAGTGTAATCTGGACATAGCTGACTTAGCTGCCTATATGATTATAGTTTATGATGTATGTTTTAACCTAAACGTAGCCTTACTACCATTTGCATTCTACCTTTGATATCATTTACGTATATCATAGTAAAGGAAGTTCTGAAAACTTACACCTTAAAACGATGCTTGAAATGATAAGATCGCATTTCGCGCTCGAATAATTTTGTATATCAATTTTGTTTAGCTGCCTCGCTTCGCTCGCTTGCAAAATTAGAAAATGTCCTGTTCGGTGATCTGAGTGCAGTATTTAGATTTTACAGAATGCTTTACCATCATGGACACGAAGGTTTGGGTATATTCAGCTTGGAATGGTTACGATGTAATTTAAAGAAAACATGGAATCGTGTAAAAGGTTCAATTTGTTTTCAATATGAAATGTTTCTATGATTATTATTTATGATTAATACGATTAAATATAATTGAACAACCAACTTGGATTGTCATAAAACTGTTTTAACAACATGAACGAATGTCCTGAAATCAAGTCTAAATTGCCAATGTATTTTATGAATTTTCTCAACGATTGTGCAATTCTTTACTTTTTGTACGTGTATATGAAGAGCTCAGTTGCAAAAGGGGTTAGCTCCATTTTTCATCAAATTTGATTTTTTTTTTGTCACAATGTATAGACTTTTAGTAGCTCTGTAAGATGGTACCAAAGAAAAGTTGAATTGCCCATTAAAAAAAGAATAAAAGTGGCAAAAAAAAAATCACTTTTTTTTCAAATGGGGTTATGTCCATTTCAGTTTGGCTGCAAAAGGGGTTATAGGACCACAATGATAATTTTTGAAAGAATACATAGAAAAAAATTGAAGACTGGTAGATTTCTTCTATACCCAATTTTATGTTCATCTGATAGGGTAGCACAGCATGACAATTTAGTTTCTCATAAGAATATTGCAATGAGTGAGAATAAAAAACATGATTTTTCTAGGAATTTTCCAAAGTGGACCTAACCCCTTTTGCAACCAAACTCTTCACAATATTACTACATTCATCCTGACTTGGTTTCTATTTTAAATGCATAGGCTATTATCAGTATGAATTTACAATTTATTGCAGAAAATGGTCTTGATGATAAATGGGATCCTGCAAATTCAGTAGATTGAAATTATGTCTGGGAAGTTATCTATAAAAGTGTTCGCTATGGATGAAGTAAAAATGAATATAAAATGGAAAACTTTGACTGAGACAATTCTTTGATAATTAAAAATGAACCAAGAGATAATCCTCTAGTAGTTTAAAATTTCGTTTTCAACTTTTTCTAAATCGAGGAATGTTTCTTATTTGCCTTATTTCAAATACATATTTATAAACTAATATTTTTAATATTTTTGATTAAAAATCTGATATATTTTGAGATAATGTTAAGTAAGTAATATAAACAAATCACATTTTCACCTTTCTTTTTCTGTCATTTTCTCCGTTTTTTCTTAGTCGAGATTTTTTTGGGGCCCCCGCCCTCAAGACACCCACCCCATCTCTATGCCGGTGAACTAATGTCTATTAAAAAAATCAAACCTGCTCTCAGAGTTGAAAAAAAATGAGTAACGAATAAAAGAAAGGTTTTACCAAGCTGCTTGCCTCGGGGCATAAATTCGTCCATGACCTCGTGATAATTGCTCTTGTCGTCGACCAATTAGCTGCCTAGAATTTGACCTTGGATTGACCCGTAACCCCACATGGAGTTCTTCCGGTACTCCCAGAAATATGACCAAAATTTACACGCCACACACCGTAAAAAGAGGAAAGCCTGCATTTCGTATCTCAAACATTTAAGTAAATGTTTAGGCAAATTAGTTTCCTAATGACGATTATTAAATAGAGAATTATGATTGATTTCAAATAGATTTTTATTTTTCATTGATTCAATTTGCGAGTCGTTTTATTTCACCAACGTTTAATTGCAGCTTGGTGATGGACATTTAAATACTAACGGACGGGGTACATGTCCACAATTATGATTGAATGGTATATATAAAACATAAATCAAACTTTTCTGCCAAACAGTATACGATCATGATGATAAAGGTGTTCAATACTTTCTCTAAAAGCTTATGTTTTTTAGGATATAAGTAGCATCCTTCTTTGACATGTCTTACGTGAAATAAACTACTGTTTCATTCAAGTGCTGAAATATTTCCGATCCTTTGATCATTCGACTCATCTCTCCATTAACCCTCTCCCCAGCTTAAAAAAAGAAGAAGAAGAAGAAAAAAAAGTAACATATCAATTAAGCCTGTATTTATGGTTCCGAAATTTCACTTCGAGAGTTGGAAATTGAAATTATAAACATGAATCTGCTATTTTTTTAAAGAACCATAAATAGTTACTTATTATTAAAAAAAGTTAATATATAAAGCAATTATTGCGTCAACCTGATGTACATGTCTATTGGTGATGTTTGCACACTTATCATGCTTATTGATCTTATTCTGTATCATGACATCCCAAATAACATACTGGAACATGTTGAAACATATATACTTTTTAGTTTTGAAACATAACAGATTCAAGAAAGGTTTGAGAGATCAAAATAATATCTGTGTTTTTTTTTTAGATAATGGCGCCTCTATAACCTGAAAAGGCCTATGTAAATGACACAAGGTTATCGCATCATTCAAAGTAGAAAATATCTTATTAATATGGATGTGGATTAAGTCATAATATCGATTATCTTTTGATCTGTCTAGTTTCCAATCATCTGGACTACGTGGGTTGTGTTTTTATAAGACTTTAATCATTGTGTTAATCTCAAGATGTAGAAATGTAAACATTTCAATGATTGAGATTTTAAGAGATGTAACATACTTGAGATTCAGTCATATGTACACCTTTAAAGATCACGCCATTATTGTACCAACTAAGTCGCATACTATCCTTTGTTTCCTAATGTACGACTATACTTTCTAAATTCCTTTCCAAAGGAGGTGAGAATTTAAGCGAAGGGTGATGATACCTGTGTCATGACCCCTCTGGGGGGACTCTGTATTCGGCGGAAGATGACCATCTTTAATCTAGTTTCGGAAACACCAAAGAGAGGTAGGGACTGAGAAAGTTTCATAAGATCAATCTAAAGTACACGTCAGGTCTACCTTACTCACATCACCGCGTTCTCTATCTCTCTAAGGAGATTTCTAGGGTGTCAAGGACACAGCTTCAAAAAACAAGAAAAGAAAAAATGAAATTATTCCAGGATGAATCAGAAACCCTAAGGGCATTTGAATTAACAAACACAGGATCAAGAAATTGAACCCCCCCCCCCTCCCATCAGCAAAGGAGATTTATGAAAATGATGGAGGTGGGAAGGGGTTTGAAGAAGTGATACCACGAAATACGGCGGCGGTGATGTTAAAGCGCTGCGGCGTAGCGGTATACCTGTCTCTCAATCCCTGGTCCGTGAGGAGTTTGATCAGCGCGTTATGCGTGATAATACACCCTCTCCTAATGGAGAGAAGGGGATGGATGATGAATGTTGCGAAAATCAAAAAAATTAACTATTGTATATATTTTGTAAAATATAACTTAAAAAGAATTTTTAAATCTGATAGAGGAAATGAAAAGTGAAGTGCTCCTCGATAATAAGATTTGTATTGATTTGTTTTGATTCGATGTATTTCCACATTTCATAAAAATAACAATACAAACAGTGCATAGATGGTATCACATATAAATATAACAATGTAAAAATACATTACATGAAAGAATAAACCAAAATCATAAATAAAAATAATGTTAAAAATCAAACAAACATAACATTACAAAACTAATAAAAAATGAATGTAAATAGGAAAGCTACGAAATTTTAAATTTTCGCAGATCTTCACAAAAAATATAACAAAACAGTTATTTTGCACAGATGTGCAAATAAATGAGCCATAATGTCACACGCATAATGATGACAGATTTGGGTTTGACTTCATCTAGAATATACAGCTGAAACATAAAACTATTTCGTATTTCATATGATAACATACAAAATCAATAGTGATTGTTTGATCTCATTAGATATAGGTCAAAATTATGACGTAAGATGTTTCCAAATGTTTCGAATTTTGCCTGATAATGTAACATGTATTGTCAACTAAATACCCCATTTCACTCATTGCGATTATGATAAGAACGTTTGTAATATTTCTTCATTTTTTATATTTAACTTGTAATATTTCTTAATTATATCGTCTATTTAAAAAAAATCATATCTGACAATACCGTGGATGATTTTCGTGTTCATTTTTCTCTTTTAACTGATAAGATTTGAGAGCAGCATCCTGGAAGACCGAATTGAAATAGGGGAAAGGTACCAGTCAAGTAAAGGATATGCCCAATGAATTTAGAGAATTTCCTAAGACTTTGGAATATGATTACCAGCTGAACGAAAATGGGGGACGAAATTGAAGCAAAATAATCAACACCGACAAACGTCATGGAAACCAGAATACCTCAGAACAAAAGGGACGAGGCTCTGATGCTTTCCCAATGGAATTCAGGCCACGGAGATATGCCCCTCCCTCCCCCTACCTCCACCTATTCCATCTTGTTTGGTGAACCCCTGTATTCTTCCCACCTGCCGATGCTATATTGAACGTGAGGCTCATCAGGTCACGATGAAAGGTCCAGGCAGTAACGCTGGCGGGGCTACAGGCGTGACCAGGTGTCAACATGTGCGCTGCGGGAGGGAAGGATGCCGGCCCCTCATAATCAAAACCTCAAATTAAGTTTACAAATTTACAACAATTTGCATCTTTCCTGTAATTTCTTTAAAACTCGAATTCAATTTTATTATTTCTTTGAATGGATTTGTTCCTTTGTAATCATGATTATCGAACATTATATTAAACTACATCCTGAAATCTCCCAACTGCACTCGCATCCACTAGCACTTTTTTAATTTCGACTTTTTCTCCTCCACATATAATTTGTGATGTAACAATTTTTGTTACAGATACAATTAATGATATTAGTTTACATGTTGCAAGTGTGGCCCATCGTTTTTGATTGCCTTGACTCAAGCGTTTGTTTTCCTTAAATAGTTGGCCTCTGTATTTTTCATTACTGTATTTTGTGCTTTAACTATTGTTTATTACGACTATGCAATAAATGCAGAAACTCTTGCAAATCATGACTAAATATTTGAAATTATACTAAATATGGTATAGGATTATGATGAACACATGGCAACTTAGATTACTTGTAGTGGTAATGGTTGTGGTGGTATAGCATAGCAAAAGGCAGAGTAGTAGTAGTAGCAGCAGCAGTAGTAGTAGTAGTACATGTAGTAGTACATGTAGTAGTAGTAGTAGTAGTCGTCGTAGTAGTAGTAGTCGTCGTAGTAGTCGTAGTAGTCGTAGTAGGCGTAGTCGTAGTAGTAGTAGTAGTAGTAGTAGTAGTAGTAGTAGTAGTAGTAGTAGTAGTAGTAGTAGTAGTAGTAGTAGTAGTAGTAGTAGGTAGTATTAGCATAAGAGTTATGATTTTCCAAAAATAGTCATTATAAAATGCATTAAATATGTTCCGGTATAATGATAGACAACCTTCTAAAGAGCAAATTTGGGTTTCTATTATATTCCTTATTTCTTTCGTTTTTTCTTTCTTTATTTCTTTCTTTTTTTCTGTTTTGATTTTTTTGTTTAAGTCGGCAACAACGGAAACTCTTGAAATTAATTTTGGCACGGTCATTAGTGGTAAGTTGCGGTCAGCTGACCACTAGTTTCTCTGACCCTTGGCCGTTTGTGTCCGCATCCTTCCGTCGTCCACTGGCTAGCCTTACTCACTTTCTTGTCACTAACTAGTTGCGGATATACATTACCTCCAATCAAGGAGTGATGAGTGGTGAGAGAAAGTACAAAGTCCCTAGTCAAGGTCATGGTTAAGGGGAGTGGGCAAGCATCTTAAAGAGTTCCTTGGTTAGGAGGAGATGGATGGATGTGGTGATGGGAAGAGAAACATTGGTGGTCTTTGAGGGATATGGAGAGGAGCAGGGATGGGGAGGAAAAGAAAACGAGGAGGGAGGAGGAAACAGGGGGAAGGGGAAAGAGAGGATGGGAAGAGGAGGAGGGCAAGGAGGAAGTTCGAGGAAGGGGAGAATGATGGGAGGAGGAAGAAAGAGGAGGAGCAAAAAAAATGAGGAGGGAGGAGGAGGAAGAGAAGGAGGAGGGGAATATAGGAGGGAGGAGGGGGAAAGAGAAGGAAAAAAATGAGGAGGGAAGAGGAAGAAACAGAGGAAGGGGAAGGGGGATAGGAGGTGGATAGGAGGGGGACGATGAATGAAAAGGAAGAAGTTTGAGGGAGGGGAGAACGATGGGAGGAGAAGGCAGAATAAATGAGGAGGGAGGAGGAAGGGAAGAGGAGAAAATATGAGGAAGGAGGAGGAAGGGAAGAGGAAGGGAAGAGAATAGGAGGGAGGAGGAGGAAGAAGAGGAGGGATGATGGGGGGACGACGTGAGGGGGGGGGGGGACGAGGAGCCAGAAAAGATAAAGGAGGGGTAGGACGATGAATAGCGTTTCAGGTAAATGTTAAACTCTCGTACAATCATAGCGGAAACTGAGAAGGCCAACTTTGGACAAGATTACCCAATAATAGTATATTCCAGTCGAGTACTTAAATGACGAGAGGGATGTTCTGTTATTACATAACCAAGCCAGTTAATTTCAAGGGTTTTCTTAATCGCTTCTTCTTCTTCTTCTTCATTTTCATCTGTTTTCTTTTTCATCACTTAAAAAGGAAAACACCCTGTCGAAAAGTTTGTTTCAATGAAGGCAGTTAAATGTAAAAAAACTACTATTGAAAGTTTGATGAAAATCCATTAAAGAATAAATAGTTATGGATTTTAAAAGATTTGAAATTGTGACGTCATATTCGAACAGCTTCCCCAGAAATCATGGGGTATATTTTCAAAAAAATTCAAATTCAGTGGAACATGAGGAAATTTTCATTTTCTTATAGAATGGGGTATGGAATAATGTTTCTGATTATGTATCCCTAGCATCATTAATATAACTTTTGTTTTAGAATATTGATTTTTTTAAATTCATATCACATGCCACATGGAGAACTCGTCTGTGACGTCAAAAGATCAGTACTTTATAAATTCAGTTTCATTTATTTATTTAAGCACGGGGTCTACCTTAGCCAACAATCTGTTCTTCAGCATAATTTCCATCAAACCCTTACCAATATTTCTTTATTTGTTCTGTTTTTAATAAAACAAACATATTTTCTAGGGTTAACTATTTGCCCACCATCACCTCAAGCCATTTTTACTCTCAATGAGAGTGAGAAACATCTAAAGATTCGCAAAGAGAATTAAATAAAATTGTTTTGAAACAATAAAGATAAAAACATCCTAACGAACCTGTCCAGATTAAGCAGATGAATTTGTCATATGAATAATTTCCAAAATGCATGTGAAAGGTCAATCATCTTTATCCATTTTTTTTTTAACTAAGATAATTACAACGTTCATTATTCTAAATGTAAGTTGCATTGCTATAATTTCAATATACAAAGTTTTTTTTTTATCATTACTCTGTATGATAAAATAATATGGAATATGGAAAACGAAAATTGTTGTATAAAAATTTTGGAGTCTGTTTCTTTGACCTATGATTGCCGCAAAAATATTGTAAACAAACTAACTTGATGACGGCATAACGCATCAAGTTAAAATATGGATTTACAATTTTTATGATGGGGGGGGGGGGTGGCAGAACTAACCTAGGGGAACATTCTATTTCCTGCTTGGCACACATAACCCCAGTGGTTTGTTGAGATCAGTGGCACGAAGAATGAGACTTTTTGACGGACTAATGAAGGAAGGATTCTCCTCGCTCTGGAATATTTTCATATTTATTTTGTTTGCACCTGACTCTGTCAGGTCGAGCTAGCGATGGCCAGATGCCGTGTGAATGACAACCGGCTTTCACGACAGTGGTTGTCAGGATGAGATGAGAGAGGGAGATGAAGTAAGAGAGAGAGATAGAGAGAAGGGGAGAGAGATGGGGAGAGAGATGGGGAGAGGGGAGGGGGAGAGGGGGGAGGGAGGGGTAAGAGAAAGAGGGTGAGAGGGGTGGAGAGGAAGAAGGGGGAGATGGCAGGAGATGGGAGAATACACTCTAAAAAATATTTGGTAAAAGTGCTACATAAGGGTAATTATGTCTCCAACCAACATTGGGCATTTCTTTTGGGCATTTTTATTTAGTTCAGTTCAGTTCAGTTCAATTAATTTATTTTCTCAGCATAAAAAAGATAATATATATATATACAATATGTACAGAAATGACAAATAGTATCAGAGAAAATTGGAAACTACAGAAAAGTTTATAAAAACTTGTGAGTAAACTTTATCCAGTGTGATGAAAATTTTGTCCATTCTTAAGCAATTGCTGCTTATTTTTTAACCTTACAGGACAATATGCTTCCCGCATTGGGTAAAATACTGCCCCAAATTGGTTGGACACATAATTACCCTCGTGGTGGTAAAAAATGTTACACAATATTTTTTTACAGTGTAGAGAAAGTAGAAAAATGAAGAAAATGAATGAAGATGAAGACGATGCGTTGGAGGAGGAATGAGGTGACATAAGTTGTGTCCTTGGTGGTGAGAGGGGTGGAGGAAAGAGAGCATTTCATTTGTGTATTCATTTATTATTTATTTACATTTAATTTTTGTTAAAATATGGATACAACCATGTGTGTAATGCAGCTTGACGACATTTTCTTACCAATAATTAAATGTGTATGGCCTACAGTTTGTAGTTTATATGTTCTAACCAAATATACGTTCATTTAAAAATAAAACATGAATCTATAAAAATTATCTGCGCATGCTCAGTCGAAACTTTTTTTTTTTATAGAATAGAGCATGCGCAGAACATTTTTTTTCAAAATCTGAATTTACTTCCTTCAATTTTCGAAAGCTTTTTGATCAATGTTGCGTAGGTATTCAAAGAAACACCAGGCTAATTCCCAAGTATCAATATACAAACAGTATTATTATAGTAATCAATATCTGTCTTTTCATTACGCTCAGCCTTGCACCTGAACAAAAAACAAAGAAAACAACAAAAAATAGTATCATCAGACCAATGATGATGAGACATCGAAATACGACAATTTCATTTCATTTATTTACATTTCCAACATTTACAATGTGTTTTGTTCCATACATCTTGATACATAATCAATAGAACAAGAAAAATTTATATTACAATAATCAAGATAACCATTCAAACAGGTTGGAAATGTAAGAGGCTGCTGAAAAGCGGAGCTTGTAGAGTGCAACCTCTTAATTAAATATTCGTATAAACAGAAACAAGGACAACATGGTGAAAATTGGAGCATAATTCCCGTTAAATGTAAAATTAAAAAAAAAGAGAGAAAGAAAGAGAAAATGAAAGAAAGCAAGAGTCTCCAGATTCCTGTCCTGGCACTCACAGTGAATCTCACGGATCAACAGGAAAACGAAAAGCGTTCACAAGACAGTGTTCGAAATGATATATAAATTTTACAAATTGAAAGAATACAGTAATGTTTGAGTGATGAAGAGTTAAATCAACTGACGAGTATCTTGAAGAAACTTTTTTTCCAAAATTTTATTCCAACGTATTTGAAATTTAAATCTTTAATTGTCAGAAAATCGACTGACAAGGGTGGCCGAGTGGTTTAAGGCGCCTGACTATGTGTGGGAAAGTCCAAGGTTCGATCCCCGGCCGCGGCACCTAAATGCTCTTTTATCATGTATTCGAATAAATGAAAATGCTATACGCATTCTTGGTAACTAGATGTGCTCTTAAAAAAAAAATATATCGACTCCTAACATGGTCTTGGACTTTTAATAGTACATGTTATTTAAAAAAACTTTGAAATTATTAAATAAATTGGTCTCACGACACTCCTCATTATTGGCCTGTTGATGCATGGCTCTAAAGTCTGAAAGAGGCACAGAAGACTCCAAATATGAATTTGAACCGATAGAGTAAACCCAGGCGAATGAAATACTGAAAAATTTCATCAGAATCGGACAAGGAATAAGAAAATCATGTCAATTTAACTTTTGCATTATTATGCCATCATGAATATGCAATGAGCAAGCTGATAATGTCATATCCCCAGTTATTTTTTAAAATATTGTATTACATGTACTTATATTCATTCATATTTTGTCCTTTAAGAGTGAAAAAAAAATCTACTGATTTTCATGCGTAAGAATGCCATTGCTGTAACTTATTTTGTTATAAGGGAGACATATCATATACACATGTTTCATGAAAATATTAAATAATTATGATTTCATGTAATAAGAAAAAATGAAAGTGGGGATATGATATCACCAGCCACGACGGCGTGCATTTAACCGTTAAAAAAAAACTCACTGCGTTCTTCAATAGGTGAATTCAAGTACAGTGTCAATTTTTGTTATCAGATTTGAAGAAAATTTTCTGTGTTTTGTTCGATGAAGTTAAGTTTAATAATTTAGATTCAATTCCCTTTACCCCTTAGAAATCATGAGACTGACAATAGCCGCAATGTTGTAACATTCATCTTTACTGATCATAATAGAGAGGGGAAGAAAATGAGAGAGGGGGGGGGGGAGAGGACGAGACCGAAGCGAGCGAGAGAAGCGAGTGAGCATTTGCTTACAAAAAAAAAATCGAGTATGTTCCTTTTTTTAGTAATTTAAGTTGTAACCTTACAAAGATGTTCCAGGAAAATAAATGAGGTACAATCTTCTAGATTAATGAAGATATTTCCGGAAAAATAACGATAACGAAATAAATCAAAATGATTTAACACCAAATATCATAAAGTTGCAATCCTTTCCATTCCAATAGTAACTTATGTGTATTAGGCCATGGTTATAGGCTAAGCTAACCTTTGCATATCCTTCAGGGGATTTCATGGTTTTAGACTTCCGTTTTTTTTTTCTAATTTTCTACTTTTAATTTATTTCTTCATCTTCATTGTCTCTTTCACCTCCCTTGTTTCTTCTCTCTTCTTTTTCTTAGCTGCTTCATCCTCATTTTCTTCATGATCATTTTTTTTAATAACTGTCAAAGATTGGCATAACTTTCGTTTTGTATCTGTATACACAGCAAAAACTGTGGTGTTAATTTTACACTTATAGGTGTTATTACGACACCTTTGGTTGTTACATTTACACTCATTGGTATTCTGTTCAATCTCTAGGGTGTAATTTTAACACCTTGGGGTGTGTTCCTCTATTAACACCAACTGGTGTCAGTTTTAACACCGCAGTTTTTACAGTGTATAATGTGGTGTTTTGGTAGGGTTTTTCCTATTTCATCTTGCTTTCTTCATATAACCTTGTCCTCTACCTACATCCTTCATCAATCTCTTTAACCAGAGTCTCTCTCTTTGCTCCCTTGAGCCCATCACAAAGTGCCCCCTCACCCAGTCCACCGCACGCGTCCCCCACAACACGAGGAAACAGATTTGATCCCCCCACCAGGACTATTCCATTTCGACTTTCTATTTTGGTCATCATTCCTCGCGCGTTTGATTGCGAACCGCTTGACCGTCACCGACTTGACCATTTGTGATGGACACCAGGGAACAAACTCTGCATTCTGATGTTAAAAGTACATCTTTCAAGGGTCACACGTGACTCGGTTTGCCCTTGACCTTCTCCATCTCTCGGAAATCGGGTCATTTGCCCCCGAGCGCAATATTGTCATATTGCTTTCAGCGTGCTTCTTGTTTTCTTTTCTTTCTTTCTTTTTTGAACAGGCAAATTCATTTTGTTCTGTTCCGCATACATGTATGCTAGCTCCAACAATATGATTGGCTCACTGGGTCACGTGATTCTGATTTACATGAAATCGCATCCTTCCTGAAAAGCACGGTGGGAGGGTGGGTGACGATGGTGTTCATGACGAGGACGATGACCATGATGATGATTAATGTCGACAGTGATGTCGTAACGATCAACGCCAACGATCATTGCCAACATGATCAACATGTTGGCAATGCTGTTGGCAACGATGCAGTGTTGGGGGTAATAGGGCCATGATTGTAGGAAGCACTTTGAGGGGTGAAGAGAAGGAAAGCATGGAAAATAGACAACAATTAACTATTTAAACACAACATTTTGCACCCTTCCCGTCAATTTGGAGAAACATTAAAACTAGTCATTGGATGCTTTAAAATGACATATATATATATTTTTAATTTGTTTGCTTTGCTTCTTCACAGTCATGATCGTATTATGTCACGCCCTCATTTCCGAAACTATCATTTTAAATGCACGATCGAGGTCCAGAATTTGCATCATTTGTTAAGTTTCAACATGAAATAAATGGAAGCTATGAGCATAATGAGGGTGTTAATTTCAAGGGGCGCAAAAAACTCAAAAGAGGGAAAAGAAGGGAAGCAAAATCAGTATCATAATTCACAAGGTAAAAGTTATGGTGCCTGTTTCAGGCACCACATATCTCTGAAGCACGGTTGCTTCGCTCCCTCGCATGAATACATTTCCTTTCAAGATTTCATGCGATCTTACCGCATTTGAAATTGTAAAGGTTAAACAATTTTTTAACGTTATAAATAACAAAATTAGGCCTTGAGTATTTATCAAGAATTATATTACTTTTAAGCCCGGCGCACACCATTCGATTCTTCATGATCCGAATTTCAAAGAAATTGCAATAATATTGTTTTTTGTATGAATATTCCAACCAATAAAATCTTAGCGATCAAAATTCAGAAAAGTAGTAGGACTAAACAGGACGCAAACAGGCAAAGCAAACTTTTGATTTTATTATTCCTAACACTATGCCGAACATCAAATAAAATAATTCTACTTCTTGGAACTTTCGCATTTAATGCAAAATGCAATTTATTAAAAAGAATCGAATCGTATCTGATCGTATAATGTGCGCTGGGATTTACTCCCAAATCTAAACAAATATTGGAAACAGAAAACTGTTGATTAATGTCAAGTTTTTGATCGTCAGTAACTACGGGACCGTTTAGTTTTATACTTTTTGTTAAGTTTCATGGTAAAAAAAAATGTACAAGAAATTGTTTTTACATATTCAAATTGGAGTTAAATTTCCACGCTTGATTTCTTGCTTATATAATGGAGATACATTTAAGCATTGGCGGTGGGAGCATGAGGGGAACTGGACAATCTTTGCTGTTGTCGTGGAAATAAGTGAAATATATATATATATATATACATTCATCCATTTCTTTCACACAATATTTAAATAAAAGAGTTGCCAAAGCTGTAGTACATGTATAACTTCACACATTTGTATACTTTCTCCCATACGTGTACTGTATCAAAGCAATAGCTTTGATCCGGCTGAGGCATGGCGGCTTGTCATTGTTCAAAACCCACCTTCACCCGACAAAGGAAATTATAATTGGTATGGTGTCGAAAATCTGTCTATCTGACGGTCAATCGGATTGGGGTCGCCCTAGCCACTAACCCGTCTCTGTGGTCTAGTGGTTAAGGCACCGGCGTTCAAAGCTGGGGGCCCGGGTTCGATTCCCGGCAGAGGCATTTTTTCGGCATCACCAATTTTTCCAAAAGGGTAGATAGCTCTGGGGAACCTTGATTTAAGCTACGCCTACCATTGTTCTCTTCATCCATTTCTTTCACACAATATATATATATATATATATATATATATATATTCTTATTAACCAGGGTGTCGTCATACCTAGTTACGCCACTACAATGATGATATAGTAATGATAACGATGTCCATGACTATATGAGTAAAATTCACCGAGTAAAATGCTGAAAACTTTAATCAAAATCTAATAACAAATAAACCATTAAGTTATTGCATTTTAAACTTAAGCGATATTTTGTGAAAACAGTTATAATATAGACATCGTCATGACGAATATTCATTAGGTGCGCTGATGACGTCATGTCCTCACTTTCCCTTTCTTATGTTATTACATGAAATCATAATTATTTAAGAATTTCATACATGACTTGTGTGCATATTGTCTCCCTTTTAACAAGATAAGTTACAGCAATGAATATTTTTTGCATTAAATCAGTTGCCAGTCCATTTTTTTGGGGGGGGTGAACAAAAATTTGAATAAATACAATTTCATATATAACATACAAAATAATAGATCGGGTGTGACATAATCAGCTTGCTCATTGCATATTCATGAAGACATGCAAATAACTGTTTCACTGGAATAATGCAAAGGTTAAATTGTCATAACTTTGTTATGCCTTGTTTTTTGTCCGATTTTTATGAATTTTTCAGTGTTTCCTTTGTCTGATTTTCACTTTAACTGTTCAAATCATATTATTTTTAACCTGGAGAACCCCCTTAACGTTGGTGCGTTATTTCCAATTATCTTGTGTTATTGATATTTTAATTTGTTAGATTATTTGTTACTTGCTATGTTTGTCATGTTTATTTGGAGATGTTGATTGTATTGTATTTTACCAGTTATTTTTACAAGAATTCGATTGGCATTGTATTTAAAGATAATATAATATACATGCACTCTCCAGTTATATAAAGTTCATGAAAATCCTGTCAATTTTTCTATTTTCGGAGGGGCATGTTGAGTTCTGTCATTTGAATTCAAACTTACAAACAAGCATTGTGATAGCCAGCGGTTTGCCAAGATGGCATTTCCCCCGCTTGAGATCGGCGGGGTTAATACCCAAGGTCTTTCTTCCAAACGAAGAATCACACGGGCTGGGGTGACGGGTAAGATGGGGGCACCCCCTCCTCCCTCTGTTCGAATAATGACCCAGTACAAATTGGCAAACATATAAGCAGGGGTGGACCCGGTATTTTCCAAGGGGGGCACATTTTTCCAAAGAAAATATGACAAGCCCCCCCCCCCCCCTCAAAAAAGGTTGTCACTAAAAATGAAGGTCACTTTGTCCCGCGTAAAGTTTGACAAGCAACAACAACAAAAAAAGAGGTCCTCACTTGTATTTGCTGTGACTCTCAAGGGGGGGGGGGCACACTTGCGTATGAACGACATTGACAATACTGACTATGACTCTCAATGGAGGGATCACGGGCCGGAATTTCCCCCCCCCCCCCCCACGATCCGCCACTGCATAGAAGTTAGCGACGTGTACACTTAAAATTGACGGTCACCCGACGAAGAACGCAACCGATACCTGATCAATTGACCTACCATCGATCGGTTTGGATCGATTTCATGTGTCTGTGATATAAAATAGGCTTACTCAATAGTAGGGAAATATCCGCCTTGTTAAGTACCTCAAAGTGTGGTGTAATTTGGGCTTGGTGGCTCAGTGGTATAGCGCCCACCTCATGGACGGGAGATCATGGGTTCGATCCTCGGCCGAGTCATACTAACGACCTAAAAGGGGGGGGGGACCTTCTGCCTTCTTGCTAGGCGTTCAGCATTTAGATTGGAGAAGGGTGATAATAACATACTATGTTATGCAGGGCCCGCTGGTAGAGCAGTTTCCTAACTGAAGTGCCTACCCTGGGTAAATAAAACGTTATTATTATTATAATTATTATCATTTCTAGTAGTAGTATTATTATTATCATTATCATTATCATTATCATTATTCTTATTATAATTATCATTATTATCATTATTTATAATTGTACACAGTATTGTGTGATTTGTTCACCCATGAAACCAACTTTTTAGCTGAATGATTGATAAAATATCAAATATTTATACGGAAAAATAAGACGATAGAACCAAAGTGCTGGGTCATCGGAGTCGGACTACCCCCCCTCCCTCCCCCCCCCACACACACCTCCACCCTCACCCACCTATATGTGCCCCTCGACTGAGCAGATGATGGTGCTACGCCCCAGTGATGGGAAGGTATTATACTCATCACTCTTCGACTCATGGTTATCCTGTAACTCAAAGTTCCGTAGCTTCACCAAAAAATGTAACGGATGAACTTGGAGTGGCGTGTACTTTTTTCGTCTTCTAGCTTCCATCCGTCTTCGTTTCCTTCATTCTTTCCTTCCTCTCTCCATCTTCCTTTCTTTCTACCTGCCTCCTTCCTTCTTTCCTTCCTTAATTCCTCCAAAGAGCATCACTAACAAAATAGAGGATGAAAAGATAAGGTTTTGGGGCTCCATTATATTACTACATGTACTGTATACTGTTCATGTTTTGCTCCCCCTGCTCCATCTTTCCCTCCCTCTCCTTCTCCTCCTCCCCCTCTCTCTCTCTCATATCGTAGTTTTGACTCCATTTAATTTGCCCTTATCATTTTAATACTTCTCTCAGGCTTCATAGAATCGTGTGTTCGAATCCCACCGAGGCTTTTAAATTAAGTAATAAAATGCCCAACATGCAGGATGCGAACGCCAACGTCGTTGGCTTAGCAATAAGAACGTATTTACTATTTACTCCCCAGGGAGTGGAGATTGTGCACATACCGTATGTACTGGGCATGCATGCTGGGGTAATAGAAACGTCATTCCGACGTGATAAGCGCAATAACAAAGCGGAATATTATCATGATTATTATCACCATTATTCATTGAAAAGTCAGATTCAAATTTGGAATAAAAATAAGAAAATAAAAGTTTGAAGAGTCACTTTTTATATTGTACTTTTTCTCTTTCGTTCTTTTTTTTCTTTCACTGCGCCTTGGGCACTCTGCCGAGTGGATTTGGCGCATTACAAATCACATATATTATTATTATTACTATATTCTATGGTGATCGCCAAATTGACAGTATTCCTTCCAAATGTCAGAAGTTTTTTTAACTCACAATACAATGATTAAAGGGTTTTCAACCATTCTTTTAATTATTGCTTTTTCAAAAGTTATTGTCTCATGATAATTGTGTCAGTGCTAAAAGTCAATTTACTAAAAACACATTAATTTCTTATTCATTTAAACAAGGAGTAAAGGAATCTTGAGCACTCCGGCAAGTCATGACAGTCCAAAAATATCTCTAAAAAGTGATTTGATTATTCAAAACACGTGGGCCCTGTCCCGATCTTGTGCGAGATAAGCAATTCATCAAAAAGATGTGTTTTAGTGACCAAAATTTGAACTTTTCTCTTTTCTGTTGTATGTTCTCAAAGTATTCCTCTCAAATCTCGTATTTGAACATCTCATACCAATTATAAGCGTGGTACCAAACAAAATGCGTTTGTTTTCGATGCACGTGTTTAAGAATACGGGTGAATGGTGTTAGGTGTATGTGCTATCATCTTCCACCTCAAAGAAGAAAGTCACAGATGTTAGGGTTTAGTAAACGAGACGCATGCTTTCTAGGAGAAATCAGTCTACATCAATCCAAAATGAACTTTTATTCACCTCTTCATCCATGTTCACTTTTCATTTGAGAATTAATTTCTTTTCGGAATGGAATTATTTTGTCTTTTATTCCCAGGCTTTTCAAGAGGCGCTGGTGGTCTCTCTCGCCGTAATCAGGGGGGGGGGGGGTCCGATTTTTGCCCCCACTATCCTTGTAAATGACAATATTTCATCCATTATACATAGCCCCCCCCCCCCTCTATGGCGGTGAAAAAAAGCAAAAGGGAGGAGATGAGAGAATGAAGAAAAGGGGAAAGAGGAGGATCAAAAGTAAATGAATAAAGGGGAGGGGAATGATTTGAAAATGAAAAGAAAATCTTTAAAGGTCATTATAACTAAAACTTTCAGTCGCGATCAGGGCTCGCATCCCGTTTTCAAGTCTGCAGCACACAATTCGAGTTTTCATTATTGTGTTTTAGGCCTACTTTCAGCGAGATACGCATCCTGTTGGTGATTGCTCAAAACATTCCTTGAAATGTCAATTTTGAAGTCGAAATATTAACAGTTTTCAGCTCGCGCTTCGCGCTCACATTATTCAATTGCTTAGATAGGCATGCTCTTTATGAGTTCGGCGCTCAGACCACTTGGTCACAGCATAACACAGCGATATTACCATTGTCGATAATTCTTTTTGAAACCTGGCTTGTATGGTTGCCCGAGAGCGGCCTTAAGGTGTATTAAGGAGCTGCAGACTGTATTCACCAGGCTTGAGATACTACTTGGTAGAAGTTTATCGCATGAGGGCACTATTTAAGATTAGATCGGGAGTGACTTGAAAATATTTGGTTGTCCGCAGAATAAGAAGCGATTTAAAAGATGGACTTGAATTGTTTAAGGAACTCAGAAACTCTGTTCTTCTTCTTCTTTTTTTCTACACGTAATGGGTTCTATTGTATAACAAGTAAGAGTTGTATCAAGAGTGAAAGTTAGCATTTCACAGAACTTGGAATTTGTAACTCGGCATGTAACCGGGGGGGGGGGGGTGAAAGATGATGTGTAGGAAATGTTATCCAATCGGGTAATCATTGAATTGTAGTTGCTTTGTAAATTTTGTATTTTTTTTTTTAATTTCCCAAATGTGCATTTTACCAAAATGTGCCATAACTTTGTTACGACATATTTTGATACTGCATGCATATTTTGGTAATTTATCAGAAATTTTATAGGACATTGACGGCACATTTTAGTAACTTCTAATTTTTCTGGGATCATTCTCCCAATAGGCTGTACTCATCAATTGCATTCAAACAGTCAATAAAATGGTTTACCATAATTTTTTTTCTAATCATAATGTGTTCTAAGCTCTAAGTCTAATAATGGTCTTGAAAATTAATTTTGTTAAGACAAGAGGTCGAGTGTTTATAACATTATTCACTTTGCCTATCCACCATCATTCTTCAGGCACATTTAGCTATTATATTTCCAGATAAAAAAAAATATATATCCACCGGAGGCTGCAGCCTAGAGACCACCCCGTCCCTTAAGTATGCCCAATAATCTAATATGTGCATCATTATTAAAACATTAAGTATGGGTCATTGGCTCCTGTCGAATGGGAAGGGCGCGGTTACGGGGCCATGTTCCAAAGAAAAAAAAAGAGAAAGAAGGAAAATAAAAGGAAAATGGAAAAGATAAGTTATTTTCTAAATTTATATTACAATCTATCAAAAAATTTGATTTTCATTAGAAAAATCTCAAAATTTTGGTCACTCGCGTTGCTCGCTCGGTTTTTTTTCCATGAAAGCTTGTTTTACGTGCCTCCCAGCCGATCCGATTGAAGTTTATGGATTTCATTACCACTAGCGTACCTCAGCCATATTAAGATGTGGATGTCAGATGTTCTTGACGGGGAAAGTGCTTCCAAAAATGACAGTATACCCTTTTCTATCATTTTTTCCCCTTTTTGTGTGAAACATAAGTAAATAATATTAACATGTGTCGTTACCATGACAACGCAAAACAGTGGCGTAACAGGAGCTACAAAAAATAGGTAGTCAGACATGGCGTATCGGGCTAAAATTGTAAAAAGTTGCAAGCAATTATTTTGCCATGTTTATAACAAAAATGTCATTTTGTGATAGATTTTACACGATATTCACAAAATAATATTTTTCATCTTCTCTCTTTGCCTTTCTTTCCTTATTTTCTAGGTCGTAATTTTTTTTTTCACTTTTTATTTCTATTTTAAATTTTTTATTTTATTTTATTTCATTTATTTATTTATCATTATTAATGATAATAATAATAACAATACTATTATTATCATTATTATTATTATTATTAGTAGTAGTAGTAGTAGTAATAGTGGTAGTAGTAGTATTTTTTTTTTTTTGGGGGGGGAGTCCAAGGCCCCAAGCCTCCATCAATTTTTTTCGGGGGGGATATTGTCATAGTTAACTTGGAGGTCATTGCGTTCTTTGAGGAGAGGAGCCTTTTAATTTGCTTGTAAGAAAAATCTTAGGAAATCGAGACGCTTTGATTGCATTATGATGAATGGACCGTATAGAAAAAATATATATTAGCAGGGGGAAAATGTACAGAGCCCCACCCCGCTCTGCACAGTGATGGACTACCATCGATTGAACGATTATTCCATCTCCAAAATGTTTGGCATGAATTGACATGTGCTTGCAAAACATTTTTGTAAGGCTTGCATATAACTAATTTTTATTTTCTTCAATAATAGATTAATCTATAGTTCTATGGTGTACCCGCCAAACATGTCAGGAGGTGCAAAAATATTCTGAAAATCAAGAAAAAAAGAGAAAGGGTTATCAAAATTATCTGGGGGACACCGCAGTCCCGCCCCATCGCGTCCATCAGGTACGGCAATGCATCTATTGAAAGTGAAAGTCTCTATCCTCCCTTTGCGAAACCCATTTTGGCAACTTGGGTAGGTTCAGATCATCTGCTTTTGTTTTACCACATCTTTTAAATACACTCATTTTACAAAAATAATGTGCATCTTTCATGATTTAACTCAAATTGAAAGTCAATGCTATGATTAATACAAAAACTATACTTGGTTTAATAATCGAACAATGTTTGTGCAGAGCCCCACCCCGCTCTGCACCGTGATGGACTACTACCATCGGTTGAACGATTGTTCCATCTCCAAACTTATTCTTAAAACTTTAACATTCTTTTCTTTTGTAAAACTATGTCATTCCAAAATTGTATTTCAAGAAGCAGAAAAAACCATCATCAAAATTGTCGAGGACACTTTGCCCCGCCCCCTCGGGTAAGGTAATGCATCTATGAAAATGAAAGTTCCCTTTCTCACATTGCGAAACCCACTTATTACGTTGTGTAGGTTCGGATAATCAGCTTTTGTTTGCCTCCTCTGCTCAGGTATCTTCTTCCAAAATCATATGCATCTTTCATGATTTCATTAAAATCTAAAGCAAGCAATATTAAAAGAGATCATTCGGAAAATAAGCGAACAATGTTAACTTTGTGCAGAGCCCCACCCCGCTCTGCACCGTGACGGACTACCATCGATGGAACAATTGTTCCATCTCCAAATATTAAAATAAAAACATTCTTTACCAGTAAAACTATGTCATGGTTTATATATTCAAAGCTTTCATTTGATGTGTTTTTAAATCATTCTATCATTTTCATTTTGAATGCTTTGCCCTAATCCTCCTTCAGAAGAGGATGTTTATTACCTTCTTATTTTTCATAGTTAATTCAGCTTCTATATATATTTGGGAAAAAGAACAAAAACAAAAATGCAGGCTTATGCTGTTTGTTGCTATTAAAAACAAGTCTGCATATATGGTGCCAAATTATTTAGATATTTTTGTTTCTAATGAAATTAAAGAGACATTTAAAATATCAGTTTATTATGTTTTCAGTATTAAAAATCAACTAGGCCTCCGTGTTTTTTTTCTCAAGCTCCCTTTCATTCAATGATATCATTTAATCAAGGCAATGTTTTGTTCATATTATGTTTACTCTGTATTATTTTATGCATTTCTAATTGTTTGCATTGTACATATATTTTTTAAAACCCATTTGAATTTAAATGAATAAAGAATTGAATTTAATTGATTTTACAATCAATATTAAATAAGTAAGAAATATTTACAAATACTTACCTAGACACTGTACTAGAGTCAGATGTTATGATTTATTTTATAATTTGAGGTCAGCACTGTTATTATCATTTTTTTTTGCAAATCAGTTATCGGAAGTATGCAATTATTTCAAAATTGAAAAAAGATATTTTTCATATTTTGTTAATAATTATTTCAAGTTTGTAGTGGTATTTTTTTTTTATAGTTTCCATTAGATTCTTTTTCCAGCTTTTAGAATATAATTATTTCAATTTTGCAGTGATTTTTTTGTTCGCTTTTTTTCATTTCTCACCAAACTGTTTTTTTATTCTTTTTTAATATGATAAAGGCCTATTCGTGGTTTGCATTAAATTTGCTTTAATGTTTTGAAATATAATTTGTTTGCTGTGATTTTTTTTATGAATATTTTTTTCCATTTTTTATTTCATGTAATTATTTCAAGTTTCCAGTGATTTTTTCTTCTTAGATATTTCCCCAAAAGTTGTATTAAAAACCTATGACATCTTTTTCTAATCAGTGTCTCACATCAAACACTCCAGCAAGTCGACCACATCTTCGATGGTCGGTCGACTAGTGGAAGGGGTCTGCATACACATGACACCAATGGAGTTCAGCTCAGCGATGTCAGCTTCATCTCCCATCAACTCCAGAAGTCGTCCAAGTTGGTAGACGTCGCTCATGGTGGTTGTGGCCTCGTCATCAAGGGCGCACTCAGGAGCGAGGTGGACGAAGTTTTCCTGTAGGTTAATCAAAGGTAGGGCAAAAATTCACATAAGATGCAGTATCTCCAGCATGAGATGAGATATTTAAAAACATATTGATATAGTATAGGGCTAACTTGCCAACAGGCCTATAAAGGCATATTTCGGCCTGTATGTAGGTATATTTATCTTTTTGTGCAAGGATACTTTCTTTTAAAGTACATCTCCTATAATATTACTAAAAGCTGAAATTTCTTAACAAAGTTAAGACTTCCATTTCTCCTGTACTTTTCTTTCTTATCATCAAAAAGTAGACAGAAGAAAGGCTTCGTCCTTGGAGAGACGAGTCCAAAGTCGATGATCACTGCCTCCCACTGACCAGTCTGGGTCTTCCTTAAGAGGCAGTTGTCGTCCTTGAGGTCGTTCATGAGGAACTCCATCTCATGCATCTGACCCAAGGAGGTGGAGATGTTGTGGGCGAGCTTAAGCCTGAAATGAAACGAAACGAAGGAATATCAGTTTTCCCCGCACTGGAGAATGAAAGCAGTTTTAAAAGCGAACACCTAAAAAAAAAACCTTTAAAAGAATGAATATATCGCAATGTTCTCTATTACCTAAGCATGTCTAGGAACCTGTTTTGTAGTTAAGATAATGATTGGGAATCTAATTGAAAAATACCATAATTGTAAGATCAATATGATTTATATAACTATAGTTTTTGCAGTTTCTTGTGGTGTTTGGTTGACTGTTTCACACTAACAAAAAAACAACCTATAAACCTGTTCCCATTTTTTTTCTTACACATTTATCGAATTCTCAATTCTAAAATATTACTCACCATTGCTTTTTGGTCAGATCTAACTCTTCCATACCTCTATCCAATGTCCAAGACTCTTCTCCATTGGTCACGTCACCGATGAACTTAATTGCTAGGCCTATGTAACCTGGACTTGTCTAGAATCTTACGAATCTTACAGTGATCTCCGCAAAAACTTGAGAGACTGTGAATTTCAGCATCTACCTCTCCATTCAATTTGTTTTAATATAAACGATGAAACAAACAAAAAATCGAATTAACTGCAGACTTGATTTTGGAAGCAGACATTATGGAGAATGTAGATGATTGTTATCAATTATGAGCTAAGCTTTATCAGGGGTGTGAGTGGTCGCAAATAAAAAGATCTGAAAAAAGCTGAAGAGTGTTGAAAAAGTCTGACATAGAGAGAGCTTCGATACTTTTTGTACAGAGGAAAGCAAAAAATAAGCTGAAATAAAGCTGAAAATAAAAACAAAAAAATCTGAAATCAGCTAAAAATCTTAACTCTCACACCCCTGCTTTACACGGTGCACGAACTTGGGTTACTAAAGGGATACTGGGTTTTCATCCCGGGGGGGCCACTTACATTGACGAGTGGATACCATGCGCGACCAAAAAAAACACGTAAAAAGGATGTCTTCAGTTTTTCAAGATAGGGCACGTACGTTACGTACGTAACGTGATAAGGGTGTCAAAAACACTAAAATAATGGAAAAAGGGTATCTATTTCGTTAGGAAAGCTACGTGTTTAGGGTCAAATTTGCGGGGATGATAAAACAAAATTAAATTTTTTATAAAGGATGTCCTTTTTGCTCCAACTCTACGTGTTTAGAGTCCGATTTGCGCGACGTGTGGAAGGTAGGGCCGTTCTAAACCAAGTGATGTATAAAAGTAACCGACGACCGACGGACCCGTGACATATCGCTGTATTTGTTTAGGGGGTCATTTCAGGGAATACTTGTCAAGAGTATCGTTTTGTTTCCAATACTTGTTAAGGGTAGGGTTTCAGACGCCAATACTTGAAGGGGTGCATTTTCAGAATATGGAAAATACGTGTTTAGGGTGCTTTTCGAGACCCCATGGTCGCGCATGGTATCCACTCGTCAATGGAAGTGGCCCCCCCCCCGGGGTTTTCATATCAGTGAATATAGCCCCCCCCCTGAAAAAATATCAGTCATTATTACATAATGTACGAGGGAATGTGATGAGGAGAAAGTTTTCAAAGTGAAACTTAGGATTTTAGCACTGTATCATTGATTAAAGGTATTGTTTAACTTTGTGAGCAGCCGATTTAAAAAAATTCTCAAACCAAGATGAAACATGTGTACAAGTGCATGTATTAGAACTAATAAACCCTGAAAACAACCTTTATTGAGAATGAAAAGCTAAAACTACAAGGCAAACCCCAATTTTGTAAATAGGCGTCTTATAGACGCCTAAATAGTACACATAAGTGTATGGGATGAAATTAAGATGGTGTTTTCGGTCACTTTATATTTCAATTTTTGAAGCACTAAATAATTATTTTCGAACACAATTTTTTCTGGGCTTCATTTTTGTAACATATCACAGACACAGGTGACAAGTGTGACCTTCTAGTTACGATTTTTAAAAAGTCAAACCAATGTTAACCAATCACTTTAAGCTGTAACTCATTGGTTGGTATTCTCCAGTCCCAGGGGCCGCGGAACGGTTTTCAAAGTGCGGAGCTGAGCCAAAAGTGGGGGGGGGGGGGGCTGATCATGCAAAAAATCACAATCATAAGGTCATTTTTACGTTTTTGTACGCGGTTTTTGAAAAAGTGGGCTGAAGCCCCCCCCCCCCCCCGCGGCCCCTGAGTCCGGTTTAACTAATGTAATGGTCTAACCCATATATAAAAATATCATAATTTTATTCATTCCACTTTGAAACCTGATAGGAAAATACTCCTTTGCCCTGCACAAAATGGCATTGTAGAGAAAATGTGAAAATTTTAATCCTCAAATGTTTAGGGCACTTTGCTAAGTGTCACATGACTTATTTCATCATAAATTGGGGGGGGGGGGGGGGGTTTAAGGGACATCGGTATTTTCTAAGTCCACTAAGAGGGGCATTCAGACCTTGGGTGATTAGATTCTATATTCAAAGGAAAATGTCTTATATTTCATTGACACAACTCAACACTGCTGCTATATTAATATTGTATTGCAGGCGAGTTTTATCGATTTTTTTTTAAATCTTATTTTTTCATTCATTAATAATTGAATAAATCTTTTATTCATTCATGCGTGTTTTATTCACTTATTATACGATTTTGTTTTCATAGATTTACTCTCATACATTTGATCCACTTTGTTTTCATACACACGTCCCTCTCTCCTTCTTGAACGCCCTCAATCCACCCCACTCTCCTCGCTCTTCACCTTCACTCCCCCTCTCTTCTTGATCGCCCTCAATCCATCCCCTCCCCTCCCTCTCTTTTCTCCTCCACCCCCTTTCTCTCTCCCTCTTTCTCTCGACCCTCCTATTCTCTCCCTCTCTGACATTCTTCTATAAAATCTCGTTTCCTCAAAATCTCACACCATTCGCAATACAATTTACTTTAAATTATAATCAAACATGATCATAAATTATGAACACTTATTTATAGTGGAAAAAAGACCGAAATGTATTTTATTGAGTGTGTTAAAATGAGATGACTGCTTAAAGCAGAACTATGATAAAGAATACATTCCATATGTACAATGCCAACAAGGCCATAAACATACATATAAATCTTATTTCAGCCAAAAGTACAAATAAACAAGTCAGAGTACATCAATACGATCTGGAAAAAAAATCATCATAAGCATCACCAAAAAATACTTAACTTTTCACTTCAAATCCTTAAAAGAAAGCTACATTTTAATAATGGTAAAACCTTGAAATGCATATTTTGTTTACCTTACTGACTATTTTGTATTTTCTAAGTACTGAGCATGTTAAAAAAATCAGGAAAAAAAATGATTTTGAACAAATTCATTATTATTTCACACTTTGTTTAGTGTAAATAATGTGATAACATTTGACACAGAATAGTTAGTGACTCGGTGTGGCAAATTTCGAATGAGTGCTAAGAAACAAGAAATCCTTTATCATCAATCTTCAAAATTAATGTGAATTTGAATAATTAAGAATGGGTGATTGTATGGCAATGCTTTAGAAATGGTTGATTACTGACAAAAGTGCTTACACTGCCTCAGATTACCGGTATTCATTTAAGATTAAATGAAATTTTGATGAAAATGTGGGAGAAATCTAAAGATTGTGATGCTCCATTTTAGAGTTATGGTATCAGTGAAATTGGGGTCTCTATACGAACTAAAGAGACTGTTTTCTGGCAATATGAAGTTGCCACCATTTCAATAATTCAGAAATACTGAGCTATCCATCAACTGTTAAAATCTTGAGATCCAAGGTTTGAGCAATCCACTGAGGGTATATTACACAAATGATACATGATAAATGATACAACAGTGTCAGGAAATTCTCTTTGCATCAAAATCTAATAATCACAAAAAGAATTTACTGTTGAACACATTTTTGGTTCCCATAACAATTATTCGAAATTTATCTTTTGTCTATTATGAAGAAGTTGCATAGATTCAGTAATTAAAAAAAAACCTTATGGACATGCACCTAGGATTTCTCTTTTTTTTTTTAATATCCCAAATGTGTAACATACTTAGCCCTTGTAAATATGAAAGAAACAGGAATTCAAACAAATAGAAATTAGCTCTGTCTTATAGCCTACTCGGTGAGAATTTGAATGTCTTTAAAAGCACAAAAAGAACCATTCATGTCATACTTCTTTTCAATGGATTCTGTCCAGAGAGGAGTGTTTAATTTGATTAGTGATTCCAAACTCTGCATCGATTCATCCCCATTTATGCTGATGATTCACAAAACTCGCATACGATTTACAACAATCTAATTTCATGCAATTAATTCATTACAATCACTATGAACACATAACATGTAATAATTCACTGGACAAAGTTACAGAAGATATATGCATATTACGAGACATCTATAAAAAATGTTTTGTTCCGAATGGTACCATATTTATGCAGCATAAAACAATGTTTCTAATAAAAGGGAGTAACATCTAACAGATTTTCTCTTGATTGGGTAATCAGGGCTGAAAATAATTATATGTTAATAAATATAGTAAAATTCAACAAGCAAAATGCTGGAAATTTCATCAAAATCTGAAAACAAATTTTAAAAATATTGAATTTTAAAGTTTGGCAATATTATGTGAAAACAGTTATACCCACGCCATCTTTGCTGGTGATGTCATGTAAGTTAAAGCAATGATTATCTTTAACATTTAATCTGTGGTCAATCTAATTTTCTTTAATTCTTGGAGGACAAGATTTTGATGTATATAACAGAATAAGTGGAGATGTCATAATTATGACAACATCAGCTTGCTCATCACATATTCATGAAGAAATGGATAGAGTTGACATGTTTCACTGAAATAATGCATAACTTAACTGTTACTGACATTTTGAGTGTTTGAGTTGTCTAATTTTACTTCATCTCTTAAAATCATATTATGGAGTATATATGCTTATTGATGCTGCCGTATCTTGATCACTGGTAGTGTAAGAATCCAGACCTTTATTTCTTCTCTTTCTTTCTTCCTTTTTCATCCTCTTGCTTCTTTCCTGATTTTTTTTTCAGCGTGAAAATCCCCCCCCCCCCTCCCGTGATGCTGCCCCTGAATATAGAAGTGCAGTTTACCTGCTATTAGGTAACATTGTGAAACAAAGTCATTACACAAATGGATATGCATATATCATATCTTTGGAATATAATTTCTGTGAAATGTTGAATACTCTTTATCGCCTTCATCCCTTCAGACCACCTTTAATAATTAAGCATCACGTTTTAATGCATTTTATAAAACAAACTTATTGTGGGCTACCATATGCTCTAAAACTTCTGGAATATATTTCAAATATAACAGGAGAATAGTACTGAAAATAGGAGGGAAAAAAAGGTCTAATATTAGTACCAATAGAAATAGCTGTTGAGATTGCTTATCACACACAACACAATTATTATTTGTAAGAGAATACAAAAAATAACTCTACCTCTTTGCCATTTCTGCAAAAAATGAAAAGGGTTGAGGTCTGTCTGTCTCATAAAACATGGATGGATGCAAGTGATTTATGCTAGTGTTAAAATAAATTTGAGAATGGCACATTTCTTTTTTGGTTTGGCATTAAATATTAGCCTGTATTGTAATATATCTACGATCATGTGCTCCAAATATCTCAAATAAAAAATTAATCAATTTTTTCCACATAACTGGGAGGTGGAAATATGAAAAGCCTTGTGAATGAATTCGTCCAAGTTTAAATATCAAAGTTGCAATATATTTATGCCGTGTAATCATGTTATTTTACACTTTGCATAATCTACCACAATATATACATGTACAGTGCTTGTGGAAAAGGACATGTACACAAATATGGCACCTAAAAAAACACACTTGTGCATATACTATTTTGATGAAAATAATATTGCAGTGCTTATAAAGAGCAGAGAGCAAAGAAGTGATAAAATTGATTGTTTCTGTGCAAGGATTACATTAGAATTGCCTAAGACAATGATTCAATGAGTTGTGAAGTACATAATGCAAATGCTAACACATTATTGCTGATGAATCCACATTGTTTGTCTCATCCTAGATCAGATCAAACACCACATACATGTAACATTAATCTTGATTGGATATTTAATGATCGATCACCAACCTCTATTTTATAGAGCCCATGTTTCATGCCAATCCAGTCAGTTTATTTCATGCAGAAAATAGCGAAGTAGTAATTGAAGCCCATACATTGATTACAGGTGAGTGAAACATTTCAAAGTTATTGCTTGTCACGCTTTTGGTGCTAACTTTCTTCTATCAGCTTCTCTGCTTATTTCTAAGAAAAAAAACATCAACAAACTTTTCTTTTGGGTTAGAATCCTCTGTAAAAATTAATCTACTGAAAGATTGAAGGAGCACCACCCCCACCCCTTTTACAAGCAATCCCATCTCTTCTTCTGACCTGTGTGTGAAAACAAAATCAATTTTCTCATGAAAGACTGAAGTTTTTTTGAAGACATATGCACTTTGGTGAAGAGCCTCGTTTAGATTGGAGGCCTAAGATCTCTTAGAGTTCCTCATTCCAGTTGCCTCCCTGCGAGATCCGATGACGAAGGTTTTTCATGGTATGGTGGATCTAAAAGAACAAAGCATTATAAGAGAAACATGTTTTGATCTCATTCCACTTGAGTGATATTTGATGTATTGAATTCAGATAGAAAACATATATGAATTGAAGACATTTATCCAATAGTCATACTACTTTAACCCTATACAGTGCGTCCCACAAAAAACGAAACCGAGATTTGGCGATGATTTATCATAACTTTATCTCATATACAATAAACAAATGACCTACCATTGTAAAGATTTGAATCTCCTCTTTCATCTGAAATTATTAATAGATTATTCCTCATTTACGAATGAGTGAGCAAAAACAATTTGAAGAAAGGATACCAAAAACTCATTTGGCGGGGGTATCTGAATTTCAAAAAGAAAAACACATGCCTAAAAATTCAATATCTGCTCTTTTATTTGATACCTTAATCACAGAAAATGGTCAAGAAGTAAAAAAGTTCTGTTCCCTCAAAACAATGCTTGTAAACCCATAATTTCATTAGACAAACATGTTTTCACCGGTTTCCCACAGAAGCTATCGTAGGGTTAACAAAAGACTTAATGCATGGCTGATCGTCAACAAAACAGAGTGTCGAGAGAGTCTAAGAGCTATCCTGCAAAACCTCTTAACTTTATGAAATTATTGGAATTCAAGCCTTATTTCAAATAATCAGAACTTTCTTATTTCCTGACCATTTTCTGTAATTGAGGTATCAAATTAATGAGAAGATATTGAACTTTTTGAAAATGTGATTTTCTTTTTGAAACCCAAATACAGCCCGCCAAGTGACTTTTTGGTATCCCTTCTTCAAATTGTTTTTGCTCACTCATGTGTGAATGAGGAAGTAATTTCAGATGAAAGAGGAGATTCTAAGCTTTACAATGGTAGGTCATTTGTTTATTATATTTGTGATTAAGTTATGATAAATCATCGCTAAATCTCGGTTTCGTTTTTTGTAGGACGCACTGTATAGCTTGGGGAGGGGGGCCCTTTTTCAAATTATTGCAATATCCCTGTAACCCCCCCCCCTGTTATTAAGTATATGACTGCCAACTATGCCTGCATGTATGGTTCTGGGAAGCAGAAGCATATCATCATATTACACATTATAGAAAGCATCAACATCAAAACTGTTAGAAATCAGTATCAATGGAAAAAAATTCTGCTATTCTAAAACCTATGTTCTATCCATTTAAATATAAATCCATATTTCATTCCAAATTACACCAAATTTTCTTGTTCATATTTGCCAGGTAATTTTCAATTTTCAATTCACTATTTCCACTAGAACTGAATTTTTGGGGTATAAAGTCAATATTCTTGTGGATACTGCACTACAAGTCGTGGTCAGGGAAGGAAGCCTGTAAGCTACAGTGATTTTTTTTACTCTTCCCTTTCCCAAGCCATGTGCTCATGCATTGTAATAATGTAAATATAATCTATTCATTTTATCTTTGCCTATTCTTTTGTAAATTGCTTTTGTTCAAGTGCTAAATGAAATAATACTAGTATAAAATGGCTTGCAATGTTTACTCATGTAATCACGTCACGGCGCACTATCACGTTTTGAATGCTCTCATAATTTAAACCCGTCCTCTTATCTCCTAAGTGTAGGGTCTACACTTTGTTATTTTTCACACCTGTAAATCACGAAATGTCAGTTTTGCATTTACATGACATGAGTCTTTATGCACTTTACGGTTTACCCAACAGTTTTTTCAAGATTTTTAAAAATTGCAAGCGCATGATAGTAAGACTAATCGTGATGTCATACACCAAAATGCACCTGCACAAAGATCGCAATGTATGTGTGCAACAAAACATGCAAGTCCGAAAGTCTCACACTTTAAATAAACTTTCTTGTATTCATTTCTATTTCGCACAGTGGTAACCTAGCTATGAAGCAATTTAAACTCCAATTGTAACCTGCCATTTGGGTTTCGGTAAATTTTTGCATTTTCGTAAAATGAGAGAAATTGTGGCGGTGTTCAATGGAACCTCTGTGGTTTCATATTCGATTCACAAAAGAATCCGTGCCCGGCGGTCAGACCTCCACGGTGTGAGGGTGTTAGTCTGTTCTCAATGACAAATTACATATATTTCATTAACATAACCTGATGATTTGTATTTTTTTCTTGTAGCATTTCACCAAACTGTTGGGTCATATAACCCAACACTTTGTGAATTAAGGGGATGTTTTTTTAACGAATATACACAAAAACGTGATAGCACGCCAGGACGTGATTAAACGTTGCAAGCCTAATATAATGAGTGAACATACATCAATACCCATCTCCTTAGCTCTGTCATAGAGGCTCTTCTGTTCATTGGTCTTCAGCTTATCAACAGGTTTCTTAAAGTCTGATCTGTGTTTAATTTCAGCACTCAACGAGGCTCGATGGGCTTTATCGTGGTCTTCAATCTTCTCCTCAAATTCTTTCAACTCCATCTAAAATGAACAAAGCATAAACCTAAATTTAAAAATGGATAATGCTTTTTATATTTGGTCTACGATTGTCGGGTGTCTGTAGGGTGACCACATTCTCTTAATCGTATGACCACCTTTGGGTTAAATACGATGATCGTACGATTTTCGTAAGGATTCGCGATTATCGGGTCTTCGATTCTGTTTGGCCCGGAGTCATTAAAAAAATTAAAGTGGAAGCCCTTATAGGGCATTTTGAGATCAGCGAAGGGACAATGTACAATGTATTCATTGGTGGTGTACATCAGTGCAGAGCTGCCAAGTTGTATTTTGCATTTTCAGTATTCTTATCCCCCAAAATCAGTATTTTACCGTGTGAGATAAATATGCAGACCTGCCAACCTCTGGGAATGAAAAACTGTATTCTGTGATTAAAAAACTGTATTTTTCCCCAAAAAAGTGTATTTCATAATAAAATGCTTGGCGCACTCACTCATCGCGGCGCTCAAGCTGCATGCAAGCTAAAATGCGCACTGCTCTTGCAGATGAACAAAACAACATTAAAACATGTGCTAATCTTCACCCTGGTTTTAACAAAATGATTGAAAAAAAAAAATAAGTTACCTGAAATTACATTGATCTAATAACCATATTTGTGTACGTTTTATGAAATAGAGATATATAGAGATTATTTTTCTCAATAAATTACGATTAAGTAAAAAAATAAAAATAAAAAATAATTTTTTACAAAAAACATATTTTTCAAAGAAAAAACGTACTGCCGTATTTTGGTTGCAAAAACGTACTAATACGGCTAAAATGTACTGGTTGGCAGGTCTATCAGTGCAATGATATGACATGATCTCTTTACAGCATATATTGATATGATTTTAGCCCTCCATAATGCAAAGTACAAGTGAAAAAAAAAATTGTGGCCCGTACCCACCTACGCTGCCACACAAAAATTGTAGACTAATCCATGGTATGACGTTCAGTTTGGTCCTTGAACCTTTGTATCATGTATCTATGTTTTAAACTGAATAAATGAATACATGAATAATAAGATGACCATGGCAAAGGTATACAAGGAATTAATAATAGTCATTTAGTAACTGCTCTCCCACAAACTATGCATAACATAATATATTAAAGCATTCCACTCTAAACATGCCAAGCACCCGGCAAGAAAACAAAAAGTCCCATAAAAGAAGAAAAAAAGATATAAAGATATTTGGTACTTCACAATCTATGCATAGCAATGGAATAAATGTAAATGCATTAATTCTGACTCTGTTTACTAACAGAAATATGATCTGTTTATTGTTTGTTTATTCTCTACCAACGGAAAGTATCAGGGTTTTTCAAGGTGATTTTGAAAGATATTTGTTTGAATCTTACCATAATAGCCTCCAGATCTTCGGTGGAGAAGTCTTGTTTCTTTGCTTCCTGCCACAGAGTAATGACACGCCTCTCTGTGAATGGGCCTCTCTCTTCCTCAGGCATTGTCTTCACCGAGATCTTCTCAAACTCCTTGGCAATCTCTCGATGCTGTAGCTTCAACTCCATCTCTTTGATCCGCAGCTGACGGACCTCCTCCGGATTCTTGTTCCCAAACCGGTCTGCAGAGTTAGCCCTGGTACCATCTGAAAAATCAATCAGGTGTCACTTCAGCTTCAAATGAAAATTGAATATCAAAAGTAAGTGTGGTATATATTAAAATATATTTAATAACATCAGTTGAATACTTCACCACAGAAGGGAAATAGAACATGATCTTTGGGGTGTGAAGAACTCGTTTGAGGTCGCCATGATCAGTTATCAAAGTGACCAGCCAGACCCAAACCAACAATAAGTCACAAGAGATTGTTCTCTGCGAGAGTGATCACGAATTTCCTAGAAAGCTAGTGAACACTTTTTGCGAGAGTGATCACGAATTTCCTTGTTGACCATAGTAGATTGCGAGACAAATGAATACCCTCTAGCGATTATTTCAGTCCGCAATAATGAACCTATTTAGTCTTAACAAAAAAGTAATTTGGTCTTTGCAAATAAATAAATACCTGAGCTGAAAACAGATATCTAAAAGAATATTGACGTATAATAGTAAGTAATAAAAGAAGTTATGAACTGACATGCTGTATGAAATGAGGGAGGGGCATGGTGGGGGTTGTCCATGTACCCGGGGTAATGTGCTACAAAGCGCTTTGAGCCGTTATGGGAAAAGCATTAAATGAAAACTTGCTTATTATTATTTGTTCTCACACTTTTTTCTTCACATTATCATTGACTTTCACATATCACTGATGGGAAGGTGGACCGACATGTTTCTCTGAGATAAATTCAGCACGGCCGTACGCAAATAGGGGCAGAAATATTAATATCTTGTTCATGTTTGAAAATTTCCCCGAAATTCCAAGTGAGGTGCACACCAGACAATTCAATCTGAGTTGAAAATAGGTTTCTGCTTGGTTGCATTGTTCCCTCGCTTGCATGTTCTATCATTCAATATTCAACATCCCGCTTAAAACCTGTGTATGTTTCAACAAAGGTGGAACTCAAATCGTTTTTAAATCCGAGAGTGGGCCTCGACTTTAAATAGATTGAGAAGCACTGGTTTAGAACAGCTTGAAGAGGTACCGTATGGGCACTAGTATTCAACCCGGCATAATTCAATCCATTTGAAGAAATTCCCCCAAATATTTATAAATAGGGAATTTATCTTAATTTCATACCTTTGTTATTTCCAGGGTAATCTGTTGTCGGTATTTTCTTTATCAATCTGTCGACTGTATGCGCGGAGGATCGAATTATGCGGCGATGACCTTTTGCACTGAATTGCACTAGTATTCGAACTTGTGATGATAGATAGCGAATCTCAAAATGGTTTAGATTGCTCAACTAGATCTATGTCAGTCTCTGGCTTTGACTAATTCCCTGTTTGGTCTCATCTCAAATGGTCTAGTCCATATTCGGATGGGACAAGGGCAGATTGAGAGACAGGGCCATCTTTCGTCGCTAGGTTGAATACTAGTGCAAAAAGCCATCGCCACATTATTCCATCGCACGCGCGTAGTCGCCAGATTGAAGAAAACAATACTGGCAACCCTGAATTTCCTCTTGGAAATGAGAAAGGTTTGAAATTAAGGTAGATTCCCTATTTCTATATATTTGAGGAATTTCTTCTCAAATCCCCTTTATTTACTATCTATTGTCCACGGCGGACTGCATTTGCATGATGAGTCAGAAAGAGGATCGAGGGTATTTTAATTCCAGTTCATCGTGACTTGGCCATGAACCAGAATAGCCTGGTGGTTAAGTCGCTGCCCGGCAAGCAGTAGATGACAGGTTCGAATCCCACTGGTTTCAATTTTTTCTGACTTATGATTTTCATTACAGATCGAGCATGCGATCTTAAACACATAGTAGTAACGCCAAAAACTTGTTTACAAATTCTCCAAACGTGTTGACTGAATACTAGTGCATGTACGGTACCGAGTAAAATAAGATCCATGTTCTTTCTTTCTGAACTTCCATACCTTCTCCATGAATTTCTGTCATTAACTTGTCAAACGACTTCTGTTTTTCTTCATGTTTGGACAGTTCTTCCTTCAGCTCCTCAAGTTCTTCCTTGGTGAATTGGTTACCTGGCAAAAATTGATATAAAAAGTTAAATGCTATGTACATGTGCTAGCAATGATCATAATTTTACCCATTCCTTAAATTTTGATGCCACGTACAGTCCGAACCTCATTTGTGATTGCATGCAACCCCTCGAATAACAACAAACTGCAACATGTACATCTAATACTCTTTCCTCTTAAAATTTGGAGCACCTTTTGATAAATGTCTTTGTATGGTTCTTGGAATTTTTTAGGCATACTGAATTATAGAAAAATGGACTGCTGTTGCACATTAATTTTTGAAATTACAATGTTTTCTCACCAGCACATTAAGTTCGTCACTTCCATCATTCATCCAATAATTAGCATCCTTACCAACATCAGTATCATCAACACTACCTGTACCATCAGCACCACTAGCACCACTTGTACACTTAGTAACCCCAATACCATCACAACTACCATAACCACCACCAACAAACACAGTACACTTCACAACACTAACACTGCGCTGTACTCAACACCCCTTCTCTCAACATCATGACAGTCAATTATTTCAGTTCCATCATCATCATCATCAGCTAATATCAATACCATCAATATCAGGAACCATGGCTTTATATTATCACTTCTAGCATTTAAGATTGACAACCACTGACAAACTCATCAATACGGTATTAACACTTTCAACACAGCTAACATACCACAGTAATCGTTCACAGTACTAGTATCACCATCCATCATCAGAAACATACATTTACACTTTCCTTGCTATTGTTTATGATTAAAAAAAACATTTAGCAAAACAAAAATCAACTTCCTTCAGCATTGCCCACCACTTCCCTTAATTCATAATCTGCACCCATATAATTTACTAATCACAAAATCACCATCATGGTCCTTAGCATCACCAGTCACCATCATCAACTCAATGTCACACTCACCAATACTGGTACTCTCATAACCATTACAAACTGCACCATGGTCATCAGGACCACTAGTCATCCCTCCACCTGTATTAACCTCAGTGCCAATGATACTGCCATCAGCACTACTATAGTCACCCCTCAGTGCCACCTATACATTCCTCAGTACTAGTACCATCACCAGCTACATTGACAATCTCAATTACCACCAACATCACCATCAAAACCACCATCAACTGACTATCACTTCCTCATCATCAATGGTACAGGTATACCCTGATACAGTTCTTGAAATCTGATGATAATCTTACTTTTCTGTGCCTTGAGCCAGAGTTGGGCAACCTTGCGGTCTTCAAATGGGGTGTCATTGTCAAACTTCATCCTCCTATCACGGCCTGCTGTACCATCCATACCGTACTTTTGCATGACATCTGGACAGTAAATAAAGGTGGTAACTTCATAATTCACTTTAACTATGGACTGAATTCTATTGCCAAGTGAGGCTGCATTCGGATTGAGCTAGATCAATGTTTTGCTACAAATGTGCACAGCCTAGCAGCCAGTGAGATCAAGCCAAGGTTAGGGATGCACCATTAGATACCAAGGGGGGGGGGGGGCGGAAGTTTAGGTTGATGCAAAAAATAATTTCCTTCCTTCTTTGAGCAAGTTTTTTTTCCCCTTTCAGATGATTTGTCAGTGGGCAAAGTTCTTTTTTTTTTTAAATTTCCAGCCCCCCCCCCGGATATCTAAAGGTGCGACCCTTAATCATGCATGAACCTGTAGTCTTTTCTGTCAAAACTCCCGCAGCTGCCCCCACCATGAGAGGTGGTGGGTTGAATGTTTTGGTCTCAGGACCCCTAACTCTTCATCTCCATTGTCTCTCAGGACTACATGAAGACCAAGATATTTTGTCTCTCGTCTGTTTGTTTTCAATTATGATCTCACTACACAAAGACAGAAAACATTGTTTTTGGCTAATAGGCGAGCATTTTGTGTTGCCCAGTAGCAGAATACACTATTGTCTGTCTGTGTAGGAGAGAGATCGCAAGTGAGACAAACTGAACAGAGATAGAATTCAAGACATCAAGTGGATCTCACTACCATGATCAGCAGGTGTTTCGTGAAAGTTGTCAGTAATAGCAAGTTGTAAAAATCCGCTGGTTACCACAGAAACAGTCGGTCTTGATGAGTTTACTATCATTTTCATTAATACTATTTAACATAATTAAAAACCTTTAGTCTAAGGAAAGAAACAAAAATTCATGAAAGATTTTTAATCATCAAAGTGACCTTTACATAGAAGTTTTTTGCTCCTACATTTAACTTGGTAGTTTCTTACCCCTAAGCTGTTTCTGTATTGCCATATCTGGTCCTTCTGGACCTCCTCTATTAATTCTATTATCTTGATTCTTGACAGAGCCTTCTTTCTTTAGTTTATGGTACATTCCGTCAATACGTAGCAACTCCCGATGAAGATCCTTCATTTTGTTCTGTGCAAGATTCATCTATTAGTGGAGAAAGAGAGAGCGATAGAAGGGTAGAAAGGAGTCAAACTCTTTAAGTCATTCAAGAATTTAACATCACGAACCGCAGAACTTAGGCGGGGGGCTTCAGCCCTTTTCTAAAACCTTGGTCATGTGACCTGAAACTCACACAAGATGTTCAGGGAAACATGGTTGCTCTTATGTACAAGTTTCATGAACTAGATCCATAAACTTTTGATGACAATTCCTCAAATAACCCCAACATGGCCAAAGTTTGTTGACCGTAAGTGACCTTTGACCTTAATCATGTGACCTGAAACTCAGGCAGGATCTTCAGTGATACACTTTTACCCTTATGTCTAAGTTTTATGAACTAGGTCCATATACTTTCTAAGTTATGATGACATTTAAAAAATCAAACATTGGTTATTGCGATATGCGTGGTGTCGTCTTGGTGAAATACAAAGAGATCAAGATGGCCACGTAAATACGATGGCAAGTTATCCCCGTCTTTCCATAATATTTTTCTCGTTTTTTTAATGAATTCTTGTTTAAAAATGAAATCGATAGTGTAGATATGTTAGAAATGAAGTTGTATCCCATACATGATGGGCTACATCTTTTAGAAGTAGAAATCTCGGAGGCGAAAGTTTCTGGTTTGTGGCCATACACGTACATGAATGGGAAGGAATCCCTGGCTCCGTGGAGAGAAGCATACGTTGTCGTTAGTAAATGATTTTTACTCTCTAGGAGCCTCCTGGCTAGTTAAGAATATCTTTACCCGTCTGCAATCATGATGTAATTTGTCATGCATGCACGAAAATAATTGTTTTTCGTGGAGGGGTATAAAAAATGCGGCGCGGCAAGTGCGATGCAATTGCAAAGAAGAAACCGTTGGTAAATATAGAATAATTTTATCATGTTTATACTTTTCATATTTTGAATATTTAGCAAGTGTGAATTTTTCCTGATTGTATATCCTCGTCATTTTTTTGAAGGACAAGTCCGCCCCAACAAAAAGTTTATTTGAATAAAAAGAGAAAAATCCAACAAGCATAACACTGAAAATTTCATCAAAATCGGATGTAAAATAAGAAAGTTAGGACATTTTAAAGTTTCACTTAATTTCACAAAACAGTTATATGCACAGCCTGGCTGGTATGCAAATGAGGAAACTATGACGTCATCCACTCACTATTTCTTTTGTATTTTATTATATGAAATATGAAAAATTCTAATTTTCTCCTCATTGTCAAGTGATACGATTAATTCTTCCCTGAACATGTGGAATTAGCATTGTTTATTACTATATGGTTCAGTCAAGTTGGTCCTTATTGTCAAATCTATAAAAAATGAAATATTGTATAATTCAAACAATGAAAAACAAAAGAAATAGTGAGTGACGGACATCATTGACTGAGTCTGAGTCACCTAGTTGTGCATATCACTTATCAGTTTATCACTGTTTTGTGAAAAATAAGTGAAACTTTAAAATGTCATAACTTTCTTATTTTACATCAGATTTTGATGAAATTTTCAGCACTATGCTAGTTTGATTTTTCTCTATTAATTCAATTCAGCATTTTCCTGGGGTGGACTTGACCTTTAAAAGCACTGAAAAAAAAAGGTGTCCGGTAATAATAAATTATACCGGTACCCCGGGGGGGCCACTTCCATTCACGAGTGGATACCATGCGCGACCATGGGGTCTCGAAAAGCACCCTAAACACGTAATTTCCATATTCTGAAAATGCACCCCTTAACAAGTATTGGCGCGTGAAACCCTACCCTTAACAAGTATTGGAAACAAAACGATATTCTTGGCAAATATTCCCTGAAATGAACCCCTAAACAAGTACAGGAATGTTTTATTGTTATGGGTCCTTCGGTCTTCGGCTTTACCTTATTTGGTTTAGTACGACCCCACTTTCTACACCTCGCGCAAATCGGACTCTAAACACGAAGTGTTGGGGCAAAATGGACATCCTTTATAAAACATTTTAATTTTGTTTTATCATTCCCGCAAATTCAACCCTAAACACGTAATTTTCCTAGCGAAATAGACACCCTTTTTTCATTATTTTTGTGTTTTTGACACCCTTATCACGTTACGTACGTAATGTGCCCTATCGTGAAAAGGACATCCTTTTTACGTGTTTTTTTGGTCGCGCATGGTATCCACTCGTCAATGTAAGTGGCCCCCCCGGGACCGGTACTAATTAAATAAAGGATAGAGATTTCAGTAGTACCGGTATGGCAGTGTGTCCAAACTTCGCGGACGGTCATTATTTAAAAAACTAGCCAATATCCTTAAAATCTGACATCATCAACGTGAAAAGCGACCTAAAAGTACCCTATAGTGAAAATTTCTTTAGGACGAGTTCAGTATTCATGAAAATATTGGCAAAAGATCGGCAAATTTGCCACCGCTAGCGCCCGTTTTGAAGAAATCAACAAGCATCACGATATCACCATTTTGCAAGCAGAAATCATAAAAAATGTGAGTTAAATGTGGTGCTAACCGATTCCATAGCATTTTGCCATCAATCTGATATAAATATTTCACTTTTTTAGCTTGATTTTTTGTTTAAATCTCCACAAAAGCTTTGGTGCGCGAAGTTAGGTCACACTTTTTCTGAACGGTTTTCCAGCACAGCCCGCATTCGCCGATCGGAATAGAATTTTGAATTTGAGATCGCGATACCGGCGAAACCCCTTGACCTACTTTACATTTTCGTCCATGATTTTATAGTTTACGATCTTGCCGTCAATGTGGTAACTATTTCTTGAATTGGTTTTGTATAAATTATGAATATTTTGTGAACAAAAATAAGCCTGATGAATATTTTTGAAAAGTGCGCGAAGTTTGGACACCCCATCATACTACGTCTACATGTACTCATTTGCATTTGTAGGTCGGGGCGCGGGCCTCAGAGGTCTATATTTTTTTTAAGATTATGAAATCCTTCCCAAAAACTACGTACAATACAAATAAAACAATAAATCAAACACGCAGAACATCACAGGCAACATAGCACAGAAACAGGGAATCGAAGGGGGCGTGTATCGTGCGGGGGCTTGCGGCCGCGGCCAATGAACAACTTACACGATCGGCCTTCTGCCAAACTTGAATGACTTGTCGAGATCTAAATTCTCTCCCCATCATTGAAGACTTGTCAATGTCATCAAGATCCAATTTGTCCACACGATTCGCATTCCGACCGTATTTCTCTGCTTTCACAATATTGGCAATGGCAAACACCATTACAAAGTGAGAAAATGCGAGTTTCCGAGCCATTTTAGTTGTAAGAATTTGCAATACTCTCGTCGTCGCGTCGGATGTTACGTATGGTAGCTTCTAGTGTCCAAATATTACAGGGGAAGTTTACCGGTACGGTCACAAACTAGGCTAGCGCCTGACGAAAAGATTGTATAGGCGGATCCAAGGGCGCAAGGCCCCCCCCCCCCCCCCAGCCCCTCTTGGCAGCGCAAAAAAGGGAAAAGGAGGGAAAGAAAGAAGGAATAAGAAGGGAAAGGGGCTAGAGAGGATTAAAAAAATAGAAGAAAACTAAGAGGAGGAAGACGAGTGAATTGGAAAATAAAAACCAAAAAAATACCTTTTCAATTAATTCAGTTGATGAGACTCATTCCTTGCTCAATTGGCTGTATCCAGTTTTGAAGTCGATATACAAAAAAGATTCCAGCTCGGACGTAGAGCTTTCATTATTTTTGTCTGATTTAAAAAAGTGCTCAGTAAAAATGTATCGTTTTGGTCTGAATAATTTTTTTCAGCTACCTTCTCTGGCTCCTGCTTTAATTAAAAAATGTATCCCTTTTCCGGTCTGATTGTCAAAACATATCAGCTAGCACTGTGTGCTCGCATTGAGATATGCATACTTTGATGAATTTTAACAAACTTCTTTTCATGACAATTTGGGCTTGTGCTTTGCACTGGCTCGTGTAGTCCCTTTTGAAGTGCTTAAAATATGTTGCAGTTTCAGGCCTTCATGTAATATCAACAAATTTCGCGCTCTCATTCGGCCTATTTAATTAGAATAGATTATTATCCATTTCATGAATTCATAATCCTTAAATTGTCCTTTTTTCAGATTGAAATATCAGCAATGTTCAGCTCATGCTTAACTGGAAGATAGTCATCATTTTCAATTTCATATGACAAATGTGCTTAGAATATCCCGTTCCTAGGTAAAAAAAAAAAAAAAAAAAAAAAAAATCAGTTTGCGCTTCCATCGCACTCGCATCATTTATCAAGTGTTATCCTCTTCACTATTTTTCTAATAGTGCTTAAAATTACCCTTTTTCAGGCGGATCAAAAAGTTTCAGCTCGCACAACGCGCTCACCTTATTGATTCAGGAAGATATACTCTTTTCTTATAATGAAAAAAAAAACGTGTTTAAATGTTAAGATTCTAGGTCTAAATCTAAAAACGAAAAGGAAAAGAGCGTCTTCGCGCACGAATGTTTATTGAGTATTGAGACACAGCTTATTCTTAATTTGAACGTGCTTAAATTATTCAGTATCAGATCAGAATATCAAACATTTTCTGCTCATGCTTCCCTCTCGCATTATTCATGTAGTAAGATACTCATCCTTGCCACGATTACCGGTACAAAATATGAATGGAATGTTCCGTCTTTAGTACTGATCTCGATTTTTTTTCTGCTCATATGCTTCGCGTTCGCATTTTCGTGTGAAGCGGTAGCTGAAAATGTTTGATATTCCGATCTAAAAAACAAATGACATTCTAAGTACTTTTTTCAATCATTAACAGGATAGGTTTAATTGTTTACAAATACCTATGTCATGTAAAAAATATGTAAAAATGTCATAAACATAAGCATGAACATGTTATATTATTCCATCCTGGATTTTTTTTTCTTTCTCCATCCATCTTATTTTTTTTAAAGTGGTTCTCAAAAGAAAAGGTTGCATTCTAAAACAAATAAACATAAGAAAATTATGACAAAAACAATATCAATGGTCATCATGCGTAAATATGATAACCATCACTACCATCATCATATTATCATCATCATACCTGTCATATCCGGGGGGGGGGGGCAGTCAAATGTATTACATACATGTGGCCAAAAATATTTCAAACACCCCCTAAACAAGTTTTTCTCTGTGTGTAAAATAATCCCCTAAACAAGTTTTTTTTTTGCGGGCTTTATTTAGACATTTTGGCCCCTAAACAACTGAAGTCGCCATAATATGACCCCGTGGAAAAAAACATACCCTAAACATGTTTGGCTAGTCTTTAAAAAAAAAGCTTTGGAAAAAAAATACCCTAAATACATTTGACCCTGCGATTGACCATTGACCAGTCTTTCAAGAACTACCCCTTTTTTGAAAATCTGTGTTTTTGATACCCTTAAAGGGGAATCCAACCCATATAAAAACTTGTTTTTATAGGGAAAAGAAAAATCAGACAAGTTGATAGGTGAAACTTTGAACAACATTGGACAAACAACAAGAAAGTTATGAATTTTTTTAAGTTGTAAATATTGGTAATCACTATACTCATGGAGACTTCAAATTGGCCGCATATGGGATGTCATAGTGATGTAAGGCAAGGACTACTATTCCATGTACTCCAATTCATATTATGGCTAAAATGTCATTTTCCCCAAAAGTTTTATTTCAAATTACATTTTTCTCTCATGAGGACATAAAACAATATACTACCCGAGTTATATTTAGATTACTGCCCCAGGGGAGTGGGTACTAAGGAGAAAACCACAAATCCCTGATAATAAAGTACATGGCCAATGGGAAAGTTGTCCTTGCCCCTTGTCATAATTTTCTTACCCAGTTGCCAATTTGAAATCTACATAGTATTAGTGATCTTAATTCTAAAGCAGCTATAACTTTCTTATTGCTTGTCCGATTTCTTTCAAACTTTCACCATTCTGTTTAATTTATTTTTCTCCTTCCCAACACAACATTTTATGGCCAAGGCTGAATTCCCCTTTAACGAGTGCACGCGCGGCCCGCGTCGAAAACTGAAAAAAAAACACCCCTTTAAACGTGTTTTTTGGTTACGCATGTGTACAACAATATATTTGACTGCCCCCACCCCTCCAGGTCGCATCATCACACTTGTCAAATGATACATGGAAAATTGCTAACCATAAGTTGTCAAGTATATTATGATCCATTTTTTAATAATGTTTCTTAGGTATTATCTGTAAAGGCCTCTATATTACTATTATATATCTCACTCTGTACGTCAAATTTATATTTATTTATGTAATTGATTTGTAACTTTGTGTTTCAATGTTATTGTCCATAAACATGATAAAAGTGTTAATTTGTAATATTGAGAATGATCCAATATATGTGGATTTTAATCAATACCTTTTGAAACTTGAAACTATGATTCAGATGATGTTATCTACCTCATGAGGGATGATAATACGATAACTCAGTCCACCACCCCCTCCCCCCGACCTGAAATATTGGGGAGAATAAACCCCCCCACCAGAAATGGGGGAATATATTCCCCCGGGCCCCCCGACACCCATAGTTGTACCCTGGTTGTACCCCTAAAACTTTTTGCTTGTTCACAACCTATAACAGTGACCAGGGGCCGGTGTGAGTGGTCACAAATAAAAAGATCTGAAGAGTGTTTAAAAAGTTTGAAATAGGAAGAGCTCTCATACTTTTTGTACAGAAGTACAAAAATAAGCTGAAATTAAGCTGAAAAAAAAAAATCTGAAATCAGATAAAAATCTGAACTCTCACACCCCTGAGTGACTACAAATTAATGAGTATACACGAGTGGGCCTCGAATCGACAAACAATCACAACAAACTCAAGTCAAAATTAAAACATACTGCATCATGCAACCAACTCCTTGCCCGTAATAACCTTGTCATCACCTATTTGATTCCCTCCCAAAACTAAGTATCACTGCAATGCAATATGCTAAATCAATACATACTAAAAGATCTTTCACATCATTTTATCTCCCAAATATGACTGTTTGCTCCCTTATGCATAACTATCTCTCTTTATGTAAATCACAAACAACCAATCGATTCTCTTCATTGTTTATCCAACTCCATCATCCCGATGTCTCTATCTCTGACACATACATTTGCAATGTGACAATCAAGGACTCATTTATCATTAATTACCGAAGTGGTGACATGTGCGTAGGCGGTCTCATACATTAAAAATTTGAATTTTAATCCACCGAGCTCATTTTCGGACATACATCAGCATAGCTCGGTAACTGGGGACACCCCCTACCGCCCTACACACACAACTTGGTTTTTAACAGCTGACCAGGAACATTCTACAAATCACGAGTTCTATCAGTTTGATATGAGATGACAAATTAATCTGCTGGGTTATCTGGATGTCCACGGTTGATTTATAGTAATTGTAAGTCCCCACAAATAGGTCATTACAAACTCACCCCCCCCCGTCTCACACAAAACCTACATACACATATATAAACACACCACTCTAACTTTTTTTTTAAATGATCCAAAATAGCTTGTTTATCTTTCTGATTTTTCTCTTGAGTCTTTCAAGTACCAAGAGCATAAACAAGCAGAAAGACATTACTTCTGCAATCAAGCAAAAAATAATTGAATCAAGTATCAATTTAATCGGCTGGATGGGCTATTACACAAAGAAAAACTTATTCCAACAATCATATAACCTTATCTTCTGCTTCACAATATAAACTGACAATCTATGATAACAAGTTAACTTTCAAACATAAAATTCATTCTCATTTCATTCGAACATAACATTTATTTTCCTTTTCATTTTTCAGTAAATAAAACAAGATGAAAAAAGACAGACTATTGGACCGGCAAAACTACTATTTCCCTCGGGGAAAAATGGTAATTGCCAGACCAACCTCTGATAAATAATTCCACTATACTTTCTCAAAGCCTGATTTATTTGTTTTATATCCTACTTTTGAAAATTTAGAACCAAAATCTATGCGTTGAGCTTGCAGAATCAGATTAATTGTGTTGAATGACCTACTTTTCTCCAAGCCACCGCGCTCAGCGGAACGCGGATTATGCCTGCGCCAAGGCATCACGGGACTTACCCGGGAGAGAGAGATCGCTGACCGGTGAGCCCGAGAGTTTAGCTAAATATCAAATTTTCTGAAATAATAGAATATTGGTATAGTGAAAAATAGGTCTGACGTCAAAAACATCATAAACAAAAACATCATAGTTTAAAATATATTTGGTCACATGATGGTATTTGAACCAATCACTATACAGGATTTAATCTATGAAGGATATAACATATAATATAACATGTGACCAGCCACCCCAAACACCAACAATAAGTCACCAGGGAAGGTTCTCTGTAAAAACCAAAATAGTGATTTGGTCTCCAAAAAGCAAAAATTGAAAATTGGCATATTTAGATTTTAGATTTAGATTTTATTCATTTTCCGTTCACAAAGCACAACAAAATCAAAGTAACAATACATAGTCAAATTTAAAGTACAATATAAGAATTAGAAGGTATAAACGATGAGAACTAAAGTAACTTTGACTAATAACTATATAAAACAGAACTGAGTGGCTTGCCAAGAAAAGCAACGCTTGTATGGGAGGCAAGCCCCTGTAACTTAGTTTCAATACGTAACTTAGAGACAACATTACAAGACTATAGTATAAAGGAGAGACGGAAGACAGTTTAATAGGAGGCTATACAAAATATCAAAGGTAACAACTAACAACGAAAGAGTGACACAAATTGGAATAAATGATAATAGTAATAATAAAAAAATAATAATAGAAAAAAAAATAATATGGTTACAATAATTGTGATAATGAGAGAGGCATATTTGAAGAGACATCATTTTTTTTCCATACTGTCAAATTTGAAGTTTTAACCTTGTATAGAAACAGTATAGACGTTGCTTAGAAACAAGTTTTTTTTTCACACTGCTTGGAAGTTCAATTGAGATTGCAGTCACCAGTGTGCACATCTCATGCTTGAGTGAACCCTGAACTTGATTCAAACCTTGTTTTCCTCTCTGATCTTGTTATCTCTTGTTTAATTTCGTCTGCATTCAATCAAGAACTTGTGAGGGTTATTGTTGATCAATTTTGCCAAATTATTTATCATTTTTAAGAGAAGGGCTTCTTCAAACTCAACACAAATTTCCAAATTCATTTCGGGTGACTCTTTGTTGGGGTGGTTTGTCACATATACAAAAATAATGATGAAACTGACTTATCATAATATTTGATGTAACTTCTGAAGATTTCCATGGCGAAGACGAATAGTGTAGTAGGTTTCATAGTACACCATGTATCTTTCTTGGGCAAGTGTTGGTCCTGAAAAGGACCACCCAGACTCTAATAAACGTGACTTGTCAATTTCATTTTCCGCTTCAGTTTAGGTCTTCAATGCTTCTTTTATAACCCTTTCATAAACCCATCCTCCAATTAGCCGCCTAAGAGTAATGCGGATAATTCAATAAAAATTGCTTTCACAAACTCCGAAAATAATCCGCACTATTTTTACGAGCGCTCGTCCTGAAAAATGCGAATAATCGTCATGGCAACTGCACACACCCCCTCCGATGCGGTTGTGTGGGAAAAGGGTGACCTTGTGACCGCACCATGGCAATTATCCGCATTACTTTGGAAGTGCGTTCATAAAGTCAAAATCTGGTCCCGATGCCGCTATTATGCGGATAATTGCAGCATCAAAATAATGCGGATAACTCTGGCCCTCCTCCGATTTTACGACCAAATTATGCTGCTATTAGCCGCATAATTGGGTTTATGAAAGGGGTATCAGTACACCAGCCAATCTGGAGAACCTCTCGACAGAAATTTCAGTTCTTATAGGCAATCCCCAGGCATTGGTTGGTGCTCAATTTCATTCTACTCTTGTAATGTTTCTATTCATTGTATTTGTCATTTTGTTATCATCTTTCCTGGAAAGGGAATAAACAAAATCAAAATGTCCTTCTGATGTACATCTTAATCCAGCCCGACTTTTGCTAAAATCTTATCAACATTCCTTTATTTGTTTTGAATACCCGCTCTATTAGGTAGCAGCTTTGCTTTCCAGACCATTCAAAGTTTGTACTTGACAAATGCTGCAATGCCTTGATCCCACTTTAAAGGTCGAGACCACCCAAACAAAAATTTCATTTAAATAAAAAGAGAAAAATCCAACAAGCATAACGCTGAAAATTTCATCAAAATCGGATGTAAAATAAGAAATTTATGACACTTTAAAGTTTTGCTCAATTTCGTAAAAACACTAATATGCACATCCTGGTCGGTATGCAAATGAGGAGACTGATGACGTCATCCACTCACTATTTCTATGGTATTTTATCATATAATTCTAATTTTCTCCTCATTGTCAAGTGAAACAACAATTAATTCCTCCCTGAACATGTGGAATTAGCATATGCTATATGTCTCAGTCAATTTGGTCCTTATTGTCAAATCTGTAAAAAATGAAATATTGTATATTTCAAACAATAACAAGGCAAACGCCAAGCGTTGTCTCGCCTGCATATTGCAGTCATGAAGAGACTGCATGTCAAAACTACATGTATGCTATATGACTTAGATGGACCTCTGTTACGAGTTTGGCGATCCCACCTCAAAGCTATAGAAAGTTATTGTGTGTACAACACAGCAGTGCCAGTCATGGAAAGTTCATTGACCTTTGACCTTAATCAAATTCAACTCACATTCTAACTTGACCTGCACCTTCAAGAGATCGACCTCTTGTTTGAATTTGGCAATCCTACCTCGAAGATATAAAAAGTTATTATGTGTACAACAAAGCACAGTGCCAGTCATGGAAAGTTTATTGACCTTTGACCTTAATCAAATTCAACTCACATTTGAACTTGACCTGCACCTTCAAAAGATGGACCTCTTGTATGAATTTGGCAAACCTAACTCGAAAATATAGAAAGTTATTGTGTGTACAGCACAGCACAGTGCCAGTCATGGAAAGTTCATTGACCTTTGACCTTATTCAAATTCGGCTCACATTTGAACTTGGCCTGCACCTTCAAGAGATGGACCTCTGTTATGAATTTGGCGATATCACCTCGAAGCTATAGAAAGTTATTGTGTGTACAACATAGCACAGTGCCAGTCATGGAAAGTTCATTGACCTTTGACCTTATTCAAATTCGACTCATATTCAAACTTGACCTGTGCCTTCAGGAGATGGACCTCTGGTATGAATTTGGTGATCCTACCTCGAAGCTATAGAAAGTTATTGGGTGTACAACACAATTGTTGACGACGTCGCCGGAAATAGTGATACCTTTCCTAAAATGTCCTACAAAACTAATTTGCCTCATTCTTATGATGTCTATAATGAGCTTTCTCACCACACCAGCTCTTCTTAGAGCTTGAGAGTCTTGCTATCTGGTAAATGACAATACCAGACAATTCGAAGGTTTCTTTGAGACAGACCCTCAGCAATTTCTAAAGTGTATTCTTTCTTCCCCCTGTGCACCTCAACAATGCCTGTAAAGCCCAGCTCCACACACTTATTTTATACTTCATTCGCAATCTTCACACAACCCGCCAAAACCTCCTCAGCAACTTTTCTAGCTCTAAAAACCCTTAGGAAGTGTCTGCATTCATTTCTACTGATGCCAGCGATCTCCGACCTTAACGGAGGAAGGATACAAGAGAGAAAGATTGGTTAACAAAGACATTAATCCATCATGTGTTCTTAAGTGACGGGAAAGATCATTCTTGCAACAAAATCTTTTCCAACACTTTGGGCAAGGATAAGGTTTTTGTCCATCACATGTCCTTATATGGCGGGCAAGGTCAGTCTTACTATGAAATATTTCCTCACAGTGTGGGCATGGATGATTTCTCTCACTAGTATGTGTCATAGTATGAGACTCAAGATCAACCTTGTTTGAAAACCGTTTCTCACAATGACAAGACTTCTCTTTGCATAGTATGTTTCCTCATGTGACAGATAAGATACATTCTTTGTGAAAATCTTTTACTACATTCAGAGCACTGAAAACACTTAATATGCGTTCTTATATGACGGTTCAGACTACTTTTATACGAAAATTCCTTCTCACAATAAGAGCAATGATAAGACTTCTCCTTGGTATGGGCCATTATGTGACGATTAAGACGAGCTGTGGAAGAAAACGTTTTCTCACAAAGAGAGCAAAGAAAAGGCTTCTCTTTTGTATGCGTTCTAATGTGATAGATAAGATCCGTCATTTCTGAGAATTCCTTCTCACAATATGAGCAAAGATAAGGTATTTCTCCATTGTGGGTTCTTTGATGGGTTAAAAGAATTTCTATGCTATCAAATTTTTCATCGCAATATCTCTCTCCTGAGTTTATTCTAGGATGGCTTGTGGGATCGCATTCTCCATCCGGTGACTTCTGGTGTAATATTAAAGAATTCTCATCAATGAATTCCTCACTGCAATGTGAACACTGATACGTCTTCTCCTGGCTGGAAGGATCACATTCTCCATCCGGTGACTTCTGGTGTAATATTAAAGAATTCTCATCAATGAATTCCTCACTGCGATGTGAACACTGATGTGTCTTCTCCTGGCTTGAAGGATCACATTCTCCATCCGGTGACTTCTGGTGTAATATTAAAGAATTCTCATCAATGAATTCCTCACTGCAATGTGAACACTGATGCGTCTTCTCCTGGCTTGAAGGATCACATTCTCCATCCGGTGACTTCTGGTGTAATATTAAAGAATTCTCATCAATGAATTCCTCACTGCAATGTGAACAATGATGCATCTTCTCATGGCTCGTAGGATCGCATTTTTCCTTAGGTGATTTCTGGTGTAATATTAAAGAATTCTCATCAATGAATTCCTCACTGCGATGTGAACACTGATGCGTCTTCTCTCTGCTGTACTCTATCATATGTTTCTCATCCTCTTCATATTCAAACTCTGTACCTGTAGAGGAAACATAGGAAGAATGTCTCTTCAATAATTATTGACATCATAATGATTTAAAGGGGGCAATATCAATCGCCTGTCTTCTTATGAAAAATAATAATGCCAATTAGACTTATACCGCGCCAAATCCACTCTGTAGAGTGTTCAAGGCGCTTTTTAGGAAATTATAAAAGAAATTAAGAAGAATTGAAGAGAAATGTTTTAAGGTATTGTTTGAAAGTTTCAGAGGTCAAGCACTGTTTGATATTTTCAGGGAGGCTATTCTATAACTTGGAGGATGAGTGAACAAATGATCTTTCCCCCCAGGAAACTTTGGGGGTAACGAGAGAATTGGAAGATGAACGTAAGGATCTTGAAGGGGTATAACATTTGATCAGTGAAATGAGGTACTGGGGAGAAGAGCCATGGACACAGTGGAAAGTTAACAACAAAGTCCATTCTCATTTCTACAAATGACATCAAAATCTTCTTTGATATTCAACTGCATGTACATCATATAATCATATTAAATGAAATATTAATCAGGTGTTAACATTCTTGGTCTGTATATTACCAGACTGAACAAAAATAAATTGATAAATTTATACCTCAGCTATAATTATAGTAATATCAATATGGTACTTATACAGCAATAAAACAATATTTCATAGCTCGTAATACATGTACACTGAGCACTAGATACAAAAACTTAATAAAAGAGATGAGCCTAACATAAAACAAGTGGAACGCCTCTGGCAGTCTCGCCTGCATTACACAATTTAATATAGCAGCAGTGCTAACTTTGAAAACTACTATAAAATAATCATTCACAAAAACACCATTCATATAATGACATAATACCACGTTCATTGACCATAAATGACATTTGAACGGTGACTTAAGACTTGTCAACTACACCCATGTCCACATTTCATTCACTCTATCCATAAACTTTCAAAGTTATGATGGCAATTCAACAATTACCCCAACATGGCCTAAGTTTATTGACCTTAACTGACCTTTGACCTTGGTTTTGTGACCTGAAACTCACAGGGGATGTTCAGTGATACTTGATTACTCTTATATCCCAAGTTTTATGAACTAGATCCATAAACTTTCAGAGTTAGGATGGTAATTCAACAAATACCCCCAACACGGCCAAAGTTCATTGACCTTAAATGACCATTGACAATGGCCATGTGACCTGAAACTCGCACAGGATATTCAGTGGTACTTGATTAACCTTATGTCCAAGTTTCATGAACTAGATCGATACATTTTCAAAGTTATGATGGTAATTCAACAAATACCCCCAACTTGGCCAAAGTTCATTGACCCTAAATGACCTTTGACCTTGGTCATGTGACCTGAAACTCAGACAGGATGTTCACTAATACTTGATTAACCTTATGTCCAAGTTTCATGAACTAGATCCATAAATTTTCAAAGTTATGATAGTAATTCAACAAATACCCCCAACTTGACCAAAGTTCATTGACCCTAAATGACTTTTGACCTTGGTGACATGACCTGAAACTCGAGCAGGATGTTCACTAATACTTGATTAACCTTATGCCCAAGTTTCATGAACTAGGTCCATATACTTTTTAAGTTATGATGTCATTTCAATAACTTAACCTTCGGTTCAGATTTTGAAAATAATTCTCCCAACATGATCTAAGTTCATTGACCCTAAATGACCTTTGACCTTGGTCATGTGACCTGAAACTCAGACAGGATGTTCAGTAATACTTGATTAACCTTATGTCCAAGTTTTATGAACTAGATCCATAAACTTTCAGTTAGGATGGTAATTTAACAAATACCCCCAACACGGCCAAAGTTCATTGGCCCTAAATGACCTTTGACCTTGGTCATGTGACCTGAAACTCAGAGAGGATGTTCAGTAATACTTGATTAACCTTATGTCCAAGTTTCATGAACTAGGTCCATATACTTTCTAAGTTATGTCATTTCAAAAACTTAACCTTAGGTCAAGATTTGATGTTGACGCCGCCGCCGCCGTCGGAAAAGCGGCGCCTATAGTCTCGCTCTGCTATGCAGGCGAGACAACAAAACCCAGAAACATCAATCAACATGGAAATTAACAAGACAGTTATCAGGAGAAAGCTAGAGGAGTGCAATTAAATTCTTCTAATAAATAGTGTGATGGGTTCGCTCTCTCTCGATCCACTCACTTGACGGGACTTAGATCAGTTGTGTAATTCACTCACCGTGCTCACGTGGTCATTCTGCTATTAAACACCAGATCTCTCAAAATATATGCACAACTAGTATAGATTACACTGCACTCCAATATTTAGGTTACAACACTTTAATGCTGGGTAACTTACCCTCCAAAAATATTGCAGACCAGTGTGTCACACGAACGGGCACCTGAAGATCTTCGGGAGCGCACGGCACATATGTCCTCACACCAGGCCTCACCAACTGCAACTGCCCCCATTAACAATGGGCCGACAGACATACGTGCCGCGCGCTGCACCTGTCTCTCTCCACGTGCACGCACCTTCACATAAAAATGACTGAGTTCGTTACACAACACTCACCCAAGATTAGTCAGTCTCCTGACTGACATGCAAGTTTGTTTGTTTGTTGTTGTTTTTTGGGGTTTTTTTTTGGTAAAAATTCCTTTTGCCTTTCTTCTAATTTAAAAACTGAATGATGGGGGATAACACTTGACCCCTATGACTTTAATGTCTGAACAATAAAAAACATCTTTGTTTTAGGTCAAACCAGAATGTCTCCTTTTTTTTAAGCACTTTCAATTTCACCATAAATGTTTCTGTTTGTTTTTTTGTTTTCTTTCTCTTCAACAATCCGTTTATTCTCGGATTTAATCCTTTGATTTTTAAAACACCTCACACATGTTTTAAAAAATGTTCCTTTTCAAGTACAACCTAAAAAACAAATAATGTCCTCCAATTTTCATGAACTTTCCTAATAACAGTCTTTCAAGAGCAATCCGGCTTCGAAGTCCACCTCATACGCCGTGACGACCTCTTCCTGGTGTATGAGTTCGCCATACCTGAATGTTTCTCTCTTAACAGTTTGGTTTATTTTCTTCACTTTCCCTACACACGTGGCCTCCAATTCTTTGTCAGTTAACGAGGTCCCTACTTTCCCGGCCTTGTCCACTCCACGTATCTTTGTGGCTCCCTTGGTTTGGTCTGCAGATTCGTTGAGGTTTTGGTGCACTGTCACTTGATAACGCCGTTCTTTGCTCTCCTGGAACACCTTTCCCTCCTTCCCGTAACATGACGTAGAACTGTACTCACAAACATTCACAGTTTTCCCCTCGAGAACTCTCTCTGCATCTAAATTCCCGATGTCTTGCCCTATCTGTACTCGTCTGATATCATTGGTAACTAGGACATCATCATTCGCTTGAACCACTGTCCCCTCTGATTCTTCTGCATCCTCGGATGTGCTATTGGCCTGTCTTCTCTCCGATGCCAGAAGAGCACACATCCCTCTTGCCTTTCCTTTTAAGGGCTTCCTATTCTCTCCCTCCACATCGTTACGGGTTGTTGGTAATACGTCAATCACCAGATGATCGCCAAAATCATCTTCCCTTTCACTTCCTCTCGCACCAGGGGCACGTTCCTTGCTTAGCTTTCTTTCTGCATCCCTCCCTCTTTTGTAGTCGATTTGGTTCCTTTTTTGTTGATCACGGTCTGGGTGATTTCTGCTTGAATGACTCCTTGGTGACCTACTTCTTTGCCTTGTATGCCTTTGGACACACTTGGGCAATCTTTCCTCCAGATGGTACCTCGATGATCGTGGACTCCTATGGGGAGAGCGACTTGCCTGGGGGCTTCTTCTCCTAGGACTTCTCTGGTGCTTTCTTTCATGGGCCCGTAGATTGTCCAGTCGCCCATAGGTTTTTCCACATTCCTTACATGAGTGCCTTCGGGGATGTCCATGTTGTTCATTTAGATGTCTTTTAAGGCTCCGATAATGACTGAAGATCCGGTTGCAGGTGAAGCATTTGTTTCCTTCAGATCTCATCTTGATTATGTCTGCATGATAAAAATAAAATGAAGAAACAAATAAAGCAGGTTAATCCCGACAGCCAAAACACTTTATTCATTATTACTGTGGCATCACACACTCGCATCCATCTACTGCAATTACATTCCTAGAATAAATCGTTTTGGGGTGACCCTTTTTCTTGAGGGATATTGTTTTCAAGGAGGTGGTGTCGGTTTCGAACAGCTAGGGTTTGTACGTGGAGCAGGTGAGGGGTTCAAACTGGTTTGATTTGTTTGTGGAACTGGTGTGGGCTTCAAACTTCCTTGCTGTGTTCGTGGAGCTGGTGTGGGTTTCAAACTTCCTTTATTTGTTCACGGTGCAGGTGTGGGTATCAACCTTCTTGGGGAAGGAACTGGGGTGTCTACTACTCTGCTTGAGGTGTCCGAAGTAGGTGTGGCACCTCGCTCTGCTATCATTCTTTGGGAAGGAATTGGGTTGTCAATTCCTATGGTGTTCATCACTAGTGTTCATGTTGTCCTGACCAGCGATTTCTTCTTCTAGGGCGGAGTCTATTACTCTGGTTGTTTCTTCCAAATCGGTCCGTGGCTCAGCGATCCACGCTTTAGGGGTTCTCCTTGGTAGGGTTTTAGCCGATCGCAGTGTATCACTATCATTTTTCCATGTGGTTTCCTTTGGATTCTGTAGATAACATCAGACAGTTTATGAGTTATGAGGTAGGGTCCTTTCCATCTTTGCTGTAATTTTGGACTTAGCCCTTTAGTCTTTGCGGGATTGAAGTCCCAAACAAATTTTCCTACTTGTAGGTTGTCATTCTTGATTTTGCTGTCATAAACCTGCTTCTGATGCCTCGCTGCTTGAGCTAACTTCAGTCGAGCTTGCTCATGGGCCAACCTCATTCGTTCCCTTAGCGCGAGCGCATAGTCTGTTGTCTGCTCATCATCCTCTTCCGTGTCACCTGCAGATTCCATAGTAAGATCAATGGGCAATTGAACCTCACGTCCCAGCATTAGCATATTCGGGGTCTCTCCTGTTGATTCTTGGACTGCTGAACGATAAGCAAATAATGCCATGTGAACTTTTTCGTCCCAGTCCCGTTGTCTTCTGATCGGATCTATCATCATGGAGACCATGGTAATTAGTGTCCCATTGAATCATTTGACGAATCCATCCGACTTCAGATTGTACGGTGTCGTTCACGTTTTTTCTATTCCCAGAATTGAACACATTTCTGAGAAAACTTGGGACTCAAAATAACGACCCTGATCCGAGTGCAAAACCTTTGGTACTCCGAATCTGCAAACAAATTCATATTCAAATTTATTCGCTATGGTTTTTGCCGTCTGGGGAGCGTTTCATCAATATTTTTGTCCGACAAGTTGTCAGATCTGACATCTTTCCTTGATTTTGATTGGCTGATAAGCAATGTTACTATGGTAACTGTCGGATAAAATGGGACTTGTCGGATAAAACGTCTGACAAGTCCTTTCATGAAACGCTCCCCCGATCGCTTATGGGTTATGCCTCCATCCATTTGCTAAAGTAGTCTCCGACTACTAGCAAATACTTGTTGCCGTTCTTTGTTTCAGGTACGGGCCCAACTACATCCAAAGCGACCCTTTCCATCGGATTGCCTACTGGTTTTTGTTGAAGCGGGGCTCGTCTAGTCTTGGATGGTTGTTTTTTGCTTGCACAAACATCACACATACGCACTATAGACTGAATGTCGGGATCCATGCAGGGCCAATAATATCGCGTGCGGATCTTCGCGATAGTCTTGTTCGTCCCCAAGTGTCCTCCCGTGGTACTCCCATGAAGTTCCTGGACAACTTTCTTCCGACACTTCTGCGGTAGAACAATTTTGAATTTGACTTCCTCTCCGTTATCTGACTCCCAATGACGACAAAGAGCGTTTTGCCTCACTTCCAGTTGATCCCATATACGCCAGAGAGACCTCTTTGCATGAGATTTGGCTTCCACTTTCGACAAATCTGGTCGGAGCCCGCCATCCTTCTTAGCTTCCATGATCCAGTTCATGCTCCCGTCTTCACATTGCATCTTACTCATATCTGTAGCATTAACAGCATTAACGTTGTGCACCTTTTCCTCTTTAGCTGATGCCTCCTGATGTACTTCTTCAGTGTCTACGTCTTCGCCTTGATGATCAAACTCGTCGTTCACAATGGGAACATGAACTACAGGGCCTCCAGGAAAGACTGTCAGCATTGGTATGAGAGTGACCCGCTCAATGCACAATCGTGAGATTATACTCTGCTATAAATTGTAACCATCTAGCGATCTGTCCTTGAGGTTCTTGAAGTTCAAAAGCCAACGTAGGGCTCCATGATCAGTTCTAACGGTGACTTTCCTTCTGTAGAGATACTGTTGAAATTTCTTAAGACATGTAACTACTGCCAAAAGTTCTCTTCTTGTTACGCAATAGTTTTTCTCTGCCTTCAAAAGTGTCCTACTAGCATAAGCCACTACCCTCTCTTCTCCATCGGTTTCTTGTGATAGCTGGAACGCTAGGTCACATTCGGGGGTCCATACAAAGTCCCTTGACTTTTCAGTCAATTTGTGCAGGCAATATTGGCGAAACCTTTAACGAATCTTCGGTAATAGGAGGCAAGTCCTAAAAAACTCTGTACCTCCTTGACATTCGTAGGCTTTGGCCAATCTGCTATTGCTCTCGTCTTCTCCGGATCAGTGGACACACCATCTGATGACAAAATATGCCCAAGATAGAGCACACTTCGCCTGAAGTGTCTTCCGTGGCTTTAGTTTCAAACCGGCTTCTCTTAGTCGACTAAAGACTACATCCAATCGTTCCAATTCTTCGGTCATTGTATTTGCGAATACAATGATGTCATCAAGATACACCAACAAGATTTTCCAGTGAAGGCCAGCCAGGACTCGTTCCATCAACCTCTCGAAGGTAGACGGAGAGTTGCAAAGCCCGAAGGGCATTACTCGCCAACTGTACAGACCTCCACAGACAACAAATGCCGACTTCTCCCTTGCCTCTTCCAATTCAACTTGCCAGTAACCTGACGCAAGATCGAGCGTGGAAAACCATTTTGATCCATTCAGGGTGTCCAGGGAGTCATCAATACAGGGAATTGGGTAAGCGTCCTTGATTTTTAAGTGATTGAGTTTCCGATAATCAACGCAAAATCGCTTAGTCCCATCTTTTTTCCTAACAAGGACGACGTTTGATGCCCAAGTACTTCCAGAAGGATCAATCACCCCTCTTCCCAACATGGATTCTATTTGATTGTTGATTTCTTGTTGCTCTGCTGCTGGAAATCGTTGTGGCCTTTGTCTTATAGGTTGTGTGTCTCCAGTGTTGATTTTGTGTTTTACAAGGTTGGTTCGTCCAATATCTGTGTCTGATTTGGCAAACACATCCTGATTCTTGGTCAATAAGTTGGCGATCATTTCAAGATGACTCTCGTCTACATCGAGTTTACTTCTCTCAAATAGGTCTCGAAGATGGTCTGGTACAATTCCTTCACCAGTGCCTACTGTACACTTTGAAGGCATGTTGTCTATCTCATTCTCATTTACAGGTGTAAAGTACCCTGCCATAGTTCCTTCCTTAATCACTGCATCTTCTTTACCTGGGTCTCAGGTGTACCAAATTTTGATTTACATCTGCTAACACACGAGCAACCAAAAGGCCTTTCTGCCCCAACTCACAACTATCCGATGGTTCTATTATTACAACGCCTTGTGTTTCATTCACTCGCCCCCTTACCAGCACCTCTTGGCCAGGGCATACTCTTGTGGTTTTCTCGACCGTCACTCTCCTGCATAGTTTCCTGCCTTGATTATTCCTTAATTTTATGTTCTCCCCATTTAAGGACAATTCCATTCTTCGCAGGTATAAATCTGCAATAGTTGCAAGCAGAAAGTCCATGCCAAGTATCCCATCTATGCTCCCTATGTTTGCAAACATTACCTCGATACTACAAACACTTTTCCCAACGCGTAACTCTACCGTGGAACTCCCAAACTTTCCACGGGACTGCCGTCAGCATTTCTTACTTTTGAATCAAAGCCTTTCAGCATTGGTCTCTTTTCACTTGGGGGTTTGTGATATACTGCGGAGGATAAAATTGTGTCGGTCGCTCCTGTGTCCACCAGAAGAGAAGTTTTTATCCCTCTTATCTCTACATCTACATACAGACCATTTTGTCCGTCTCTTATGCTAGATGGAGAAGTGAAATATTTGTCAGAATTTCCATTTAGATTTGCTAAGTTGTTAGGCCTTTCTTTCCTATAAGCCTTCTCTCGGCCAGCAGAGTCAGCTGCTATTAGTTTCCCGACGAATTAGTTCTGTTGTGTTGTTGACAATGCCTTGCAATATGTCCCATTTTGTGACAATTGTAGCATTCGAATGTTGCCCATCTTTCTTTCGGATCGATTCTTCCCCTTCGTTTCTTCTTATCATGTTCCTGTTCTTCATGTTGCAATTTTTCACGTAGGAGCTTCACCTCATTCTGAAGATTGAGAATGGCAGGTTCGGACTCATTTTCCGCTTTCCGAATGGCATGTCTTGGCCGTCCTTTACTTCACTGCTCTTTTAGTTTAAAGAAGTTTTCAATTGTCAGCGTTGCTTGTATTGCCTCATCCATCGACTGTGGATGAGATCTAAAAACACCTTCCCCGGCTGATTGATCTTCGATAGCTTCGAGGAAATGAGTTATAGCCAGGCGGTCTTGTGCCTCGTCATGCAATTCTGGATATGCTAGTACAGATAAGTCCCGTATGGCTTGCCCAAGCTTCTGCAACGTTTCATGATTACCTTGACGTCTAAATCTGAGTTCCAGTAGGTAATTCTCTGCAAGTTGCCCTGGTCCGAACCTCTTTGCTAGAAGACCTATGAGGTCCTTAAGTCCAAATTCTGCACATCAACATTAGGGCCGCCAATAACCTTGATTGCAGGTCCACGGAGACTGGCGCTAAGAACAACCTTTGCTTCTTCTTCTTCCCAATTGTTGGCTAAACAACAAAGCCTCGAAATGTCTTGAATAATCCCTCCAAGGAACTTTTCCATCAAACTTGTCTGGAATTATGTTGGGTTTGGCGACCTTCAGCACAGATGTATGTGTACTTTGCTGTCCAGAGATAGCATCTCCCATCTGGTTTCGCTGTTTCCCTCGTAGACCGTTTGTTTGCATGTGTTCCCCCATTTCTAATCGAGGGTGTCTCCTATTTGTAGTAGAGGAGAGTGGTGGTTCCCATTGACTATCCTCGAATACTGTTCGGCCTACAGGTAAAAATGAAGGTTGGCGTTCATCACAGGTGGCTGGCCTCCCGCTCCGAAGCCCCGGCCCTCTTCGGAGAGCAGGTCCGGCACCCTGGCCTCGACCTGCCCTGCCCTGTCGGCCCACTAGGTGGCTGGCCTCCCGCTCGAAAGCCCCAGCCTTCCTCGGAGAGCATGTCCGGCACCCTGGCCTCGACCTGCCCTGCCCTGTCGGCCCACGAGGTGGCTGGCCACCCACTCGGAAGCCCCGGCTGTCTTGGGAGTGCATGTCCGGCACCCTGGCCTCAACCTGACCGGTTTTCCTTAATGGATCCATATATTGCTCAGTCTGACAAGGCATTCTTTCCATTGAACTAATCAGGCGACCCAAATTCTCACGGAGCCTATAATTTTCTTTCCGTAGCTCATCACTTTGCAACTGTGAGCACTGCAACTCTGCTACCAACACCTCTAATTCATTTTCCAACTGAAGTTCCCCCGCTGCCATGTTGGCGTTACAATGCCTACTTGGCAGAAAATTGATAAGATGAGCTGATAACGGTGTCTCCAATTGCAAACACACTAGTAATTGTGCACAGATTTTGCGCCTATAATATAGGTGCCAAGTAATAGAAAGCGCCTGCAGGAGTCACGATGACAAAAGAGCTTAAAAGCAGAGGATCCTGTAGATGATAACAAGGGAGTATGCAGGTGCTGTTTGGTGTATCTTTTGTCCGTGCCAAACAATGGTATCTTAAGGCGAGTGAGAGTGAAAAGGCCTGCAGGTGCGGTCAAGTGTATCGCCTGTGTGTGCTGAACACTGCTCTAATTGTATAAGGCGCCAATGAGATGAAAAGGCACGTATAGGTGCTGGTGTGTCGCCTGCAGGTGTTAAACACTAATTCAAGGCGCTGCGGCCTTGATAAAGGGGCCTGTAGGTGCTGATGTATCGCCTGTATATAGGTGTTAAACACTGCTGAAATTATTCAAGGCGCCACCTAGAAGAAATGGCTTGTAGGTGCTGATATGTATCCCCTGTAGGTGTTAACCACAGGTGAGTTTGTCTAAGGCGTATGTAGGTGAAATGGCCTGCAGGTGCCCATATGTATCGCCTGTAGGTTTAAGCCACAGGCGAGTTTGTTTAAGGCGTAGGTGAAACAGCCTGCCGGTGCGCCTGTAGGTGCGGTGAAACTCGGAGTAAACCCTCAATAAAATGAAAAATCCAGTTCAAATACTATAAAGCTGACTATCCCACCGCTGCCACCAAATTGTGATGGGTTCGCTCTCTCCTTTCTCTCTCAATCCACTCACTTGACGGGACTTAAATCAGTTGAGTCATTCACTCACCGTGCTCATGTGGTCATTCTGCTATTAAACACCAGATCTCTCAAAATATATGCACAACTAGTATAGATTACACTGCACACCAATATTTAGGTTACAATACTTTAATGCTGGGTAACTTACCCTCCAAAAATAATGCAAAACAGTGTGTCACACGAACGGGCACCTGAAGATCTTCGGGAGCGCACGGCACATATGTCCTCACACCAGGCCTCACCAACTGCAACTGCCCCCATTAACAATGGGCCGACGGACATACGTGCCGCGCGCTGCACCCGTCTCTCTCCACATGCACGCACGTTCACATAAAAATGACTGAGTTCGTTACACAAGAATGATTGAGCATCTCCTATTAAAACTGAACTTGATGCAGCCAACAATTTAACCAACTAAACTAAACAAGAGCTGATAGGTGCCAAGACCAAAGAAAACCTGACAAGGTCATCGTCACCATACTACAACCTACTGAATCATAATAATAATATACTGATTATATAGCGCAGAAATTATGTGCATATATTCTACTGCGCTGCAATTAAGAGCTTGAGAAATGCTTGAGAACAAATTTAGAAAAGGGGAAAAAGAAATGTATGGGAATTATTTTTAGTCTAAGTTTGAATGTTTTTACTGATGGACAGGAACTTATTTACATATGGCAAACCATTCAGTAATTTTGAGGCTTCACAGGCAAAAAGCACGACCTCCCAAAGTTATCTCTGTATTATACGAGTAAGGATGTGAAGGAGCAAATTATCATGAGAGCTGCGCAGGTTGTGAGCGTGTCTGTGAACTTTTCTTTGTAAAAGCTCAGAAATATAACTGGGGGCTTGACCACTTAGTGCCTTGTGTACGCTTAACAGAATCTTGAAAGATATTCTTTGGCGAACTGGAAGCCAGTGCAGGCCTTTTAAGACAGGGGTGATCCTTGAAATTCTAGGTTGACTACCAATCAGCCATGCACGCACGTCACAAATATGTGTCCAACCACCCCCAAAAAACAATACATCGCCAGGAAAGGTTCTCTGTTTCTGTTAATAGCCAAAATATTCATTAAAAAGCCAAAATTCAAAAAGAAGCTTATCTGAAACAGTATTTCTTTTTCTTTATACTATAAATATTTCAAATTGTAAAGTTGATTGAAAAACAAGATGAACTCTTCACTAGTCAGTTTTCAACATACATATATTTACAATAAACCTTTCATAAGATTCTACCGGGCTTACCACCAAGCCCCAAAGTTGAGTTTCTTCATAATAGTGCTCTCATTTTGTGAAGTATGCCTTCGAATGCGCTTCAGTATGTCTTACCTTGTTTAGTACATTGATCCTCTTCTTGTTCTTCACCAGTGAGATCTTCATCTACCTCATGTTTGATGGTGAAAGTTTGACCTATCACAAACGAACAAAGCAAAGGCAATATAATGCTTTTCGATGAACATGTACATCTGCTAATCATACTGCTATTTTACTTATGCCATTTATAGCAATTGGAAAAATATTGAGCTTTTTAAACATAATACCTTGGATGTAGGCATTTAAAGTTAATAAACTTATTTGCCCCTTGATGACTTCTCATGAACATTCCAAACACTTTTTTCATGGTATACTTTCTTGAATATTTGGTAAATAATATCAACAAGGAACATCAATATCTTTCTTTTCTTTTGATTTTATATGAAAGATTATAATAGCAGGGCCCGCTGGTAGAACAGTTTTCGAAACTGAAGTGGCTACCCTGGGTAAATATACCTATATTATTTAATATTATTATTATTATAATGCAACAAAATGAAATATGACAAAGTATTGACTTGACAGAGTTGAGCATAATATCTCATGAGCAAAAAGAAATAATAAACTAGTATTATTTCACTTTAGATGACATGGATAATAAGCATTAGAAAATCAGTAGATCAGCCATTCTATGTAACTAGACACCCTAGGCTCAAATTTCAAGTTTAACCATCCAATAAGAATATTCCGTTTTCAGCTAGGTATACATGTATGTCTAAAGGTGTAAATCCGATTTTCACTACCTTTCACCTTCTAACGACTCAGTTATTTTTTATTTTTTTTTATTTATTTATTGGTATATATGCACATAAAAACTGACCAGCAGCACAAGCTGCACTGTCCTAAAGAGAAGTCAAATTTGCATCACAAAAACAATCTCTTTTTGACATCTTTTTTAACTTATACACATTTTCCACTGTCTGTCAATACATCATTTTTGTATCATGTCTAATCTTACAATTATTTGAACATATCACTTTGGATTTTTTTTTATTTGATCTGAGCTTAATAATAATATTATTGTTACTATAATTATTATCATAGTTATTATTATCATTATAATTACAATTTTTTTTTTTGCTATTTATACAAGCCTTTGTTATATAATTATACTAAGTTAAAATGATTTTGTACTCGTACTTTGATTTGTATCTGATTTATATTTGTTATGGAAATGAAATAAACTTCTTGAATCTTGAATCTTGAATATTTGTTTGGCATCACCTGTGCCTGTCAGGTGAAAAGCAAACTGAATTGCTATGACCCACATGTCTCTCCTCCCGATATAACTGATCAGGGGAGGTGCAGGTGGACCACTACACTGTGGTTTCCCCCAATAATCATACCTTCAAGAGTTAACAGCTGACTCATGTAATACTTTGATCCATCTGCTCCTGGAGTGACACACTCATCTTTGCGTTCTTCTTTGAGGTATGAGGTTCCTACACACGCCAATCAAACGAAAGCCAATGAAAATTATTGCAATCCAAAGTAAAAAGTGGTGGACTGTGGGTCACGGCATGGGGGGGGGGCACCAGCAAAAATTTTGCCATTAAAGGGCCATGCCACTGACAAATCATGGAGAAATTGAATCAATACGAAATTTGCAAAAGGCCAATTGACTTGCAGAATATAATCCGTCCGTCATGAGCGCCCGTCGGACTAATGCGATAAAAGTTCTGAAAACACAAATTTGACCGAACTCGTGATGGATATTTACTTCGGATCATTTCCAATAATCCCAATTCCTAGATTCATAGCAGTCTCTTGATTGCTAAACCAAAGTAAATAACCTCTGAGAAGTTACATGTTTCAAAGTGAAAACACGCAGTTTACTTCTGGTTGGTTAGTCTACTCACTATTGCTCTCCTATAGACCTCCAAGACATGCCGGCGTCTATTACATAACACCCCCAGGCATGCAGCCGAGTGAAAGACTTGAATCCCTTCTCTGTTCTGAGATTAGCCTTGATTTCCCCACGATTTGTCAATGAAAGGTCGCTTTAAAAGGGCGCGAAGCGTGCTCAATTGCCAATTGCCATGAGCAGACATATCTCACCAATCCACTAATGCGAACGTAAGCACAGACTGGAAATGTTTTATATTCAGACCTTAAAGGGGGGGGGGGGCAATCATTTAAAGTAGTCATGAAAAAGAAGCACATGTCACTGCATAAATCATAATAGCTCGAAGTGCGAAGAAATATGTTTGGTGTACATTGACTTGAAAACAAGATGTTATATAAGATTATATATCTCATTAAACAGACAATGCAAGCACCAGGAATGAACACATAGGCCTCATAAAAATCACGAAAAAGATAATTTCTTCTTTGCCCTATAGGTTTCTCTTTCTTTCTCCCATTTTTTTCTCCCTTTCCCCCATTTTTTTAAGGGGACATTTGCCCCCCCCCCGTAGTTACGCCCATGACAACCAACTTCCTTATTTGAGGGATTCAAAAAGGATTTTGAGTGTAAAAACAGTTCTGTTTAATTTCAACTTACTCCAATACACATTTATACATGATACAATTTTTGGGAAAAGGTATTTTTCTGAAAACCTGCAGTATTTTGATCGAAATAAGAAAGGTACTGCAAAAAAGGATGTAAGGAACATTTGGTATCTCTGGGTTAGTGTTTATTTACCACAACAGTTAGAAAGCATTATTATTTTTTATCAAGCAAGAAGATAATCAAAGGCTTTGGCCCGAATTCACAAAGGTGGTTTTGAAAACCCACGGTTGAGTCCATGGTTTATGCAGATTTCCGGTATAAATTACGCTTAATTTAGCGCGTATCGGGCGCATGTATAAAACATGTCCAATGCTGATGCGCGGTTTTGTCACAGTGCGCCAAATTGACGCCAGTTACCATGGTTAGATACGCTAATTTATTCATGAGTCCACTGTTTGAAGAGTGGACTAATTCATTCAAAACGATGGACTCATGAATAAAATAGCGTTGATAACCACAGCAACAGGCATCAATTTGGCGCACTGTGACAAAAGCGCGCATCAGCATTAGACATTTTTTAATACCTGGTAAATAAGCGTCATGAAATCTGCATAAACCATTGGTTCAACCAAAGTTCTGAAAACCAACTTTGTGAATTTGGGCCATTCGGTCTCATGGTCATAACTATCTCTTGGTCTTATACTCACTGCCATTTAGTCTGATACCCCAGTTGGTCTAATTCCACTTAATCTTCTTGCATTTTTTCACTTCACCAAACTGGTACATAAACAGTTCGTCTAATCATAGGTGTTGGATCAAATGGTTTATAGATGAAATGAGTGTAGCATAAATTGGAACAATTGCAAAAACAGGGTAAGTATCAATTAGACCAAATAGTGGACAAACTGTGATAAAAGCATTGAGACCACGGCCCTGTCTTACAAAGAGTTACGATTGATTCAATCAACCTCACCGATATGGAAATCCATCAATGTCATAACTTTTTCTTCAGGAAATTTGCACAATGTCCTTTGTACACAAAGAGAGGCACACTGAATTTTCAAGAAAACTATAAATGTATGAATACACACCATATCTAGAAAATATTTTGAACGAACGTGTTTTAGATGCTGACGTTGCTGGCTTTCCATAGTTGTGGTTGATTGGATCAACCGTAACTCTTTGTAAGACAGGGCCCGGTTGATCAGAATTTAGCCAGAGCGAGTGTAGAATCAAGTGTAAATTTACACAAAGAACTGCTCCTTCTCTCTTGCTGTAAGTAATAAAACTTAAAACATTCCGAACCTTGATTTGTATCATTCGACAACCAGTGAGTTTGTTCCATTTCTCCATCGGCACCACCTGGTAAACACTTCTCACCATCAATCTCTTGCATTAGCTCCTCTTGATCTCTGCGTGTATAACATTAAAACACATGGATATTAATTTTGGTACATCTACATAACATTCAGGTTTGTCAACAAAGTATGTTCCGCATGTAAGTCTACTATTACGATGTCCAGATACATTTATATACCTAGATTACTTGTACAAATTTAATCTAACTAGCCAATTTCTATGATTAAAGTCATAAAAATCCCTGTTTCACCATAACAAAACCCATCCGAGTCTAATTGGGGCTTGAAAAATGACAGTTACAATCAAATAATTCCCTAGAAAAGACACTTAGGCCCGTATTCTGGTCTCGAGTTTAAATCAAACCCTGGTTTAAAGTTGAGGTTTAACTATGGAGAGCCAATAGGAGCACAAATCCCTTACAGTACACATTCAATTTATTAACTCATTTGACACCCAATTGTTCATAATTGCCTGGGAATGAACTATTTTTCTTTGTTATGAAAGCAAAATGAAACAAATAGTAAACATAAGAAATATCCAATATAAACAGAATTTTTGGCTCCCAATAATTTTAGCACAGAGTTAGACCGTGGTCTGAGTTAAACCCGACTTCAGAAATACAGACCTTACAGTCTGTATAGGAAACAGCCCCAATACCTGGTAGGAATGCCATGGTTGTTTAATTTTTTTTGCACTTTTCTCAGCAATGATGAATTTTCTACCAGAATCATTTGACAAATCACTATTATTCATACATGTTCCCAGCAATCTGGTGATCATTTCATTGGATTGGATTCTGTTCAAGCCTTCCTCATTTCTAGATCCTAAATATTATTACTGGTATAGTATGGTGCGATGTCTGTGCAGTGCCCATTGTCTGTGCATACATGGTGTAGTGGTTCCAACTCTTGCCTTGTTATTAGAGGGTTGTGTGTTCAAATCCAATCGCCCCCTAGCTAATTCAGCGAGAGTTTTCAAGTGTTTCTCAGACACTCTCAAACAGAAAGGAAAGGGATTTGTGAAACACAAGCCAGCCATTTCACCTGAAGACATGGAAGAGATTCAATGTTCACTTGATTTGGATGATCCACAAGGTCCTCAAGATAAGGTATTTACTGATGTGATGCTGCATATTTGCAACCGTGGAAGAGGGAATTTCTTAGAAAATAGAAATGACAATCAACTTTGAAATTTGCAAAGAGGGTAAGTGTTCCTACTTAAGTTTCAAAGATACCCTCACAAAAAAAAACAATCATGAATACAAACTAGAAAAGCGCCAAGGAGGAATCACAGCTCCAACAAATAGTTCAAGTTGCCCTGTTGCCTCATTCCTTCGCTACAAAAGTAAACAGAACCCAAAATGTAAATGGTGTTGGCAAAGACCAAGGTCGAATCTGTCTTCTTCTGGTCCATGGTACTGTAATGCTCCCCTAGGGAAGAACACCACTGGAGATAAGAAAAGAATATTTCAACTCGTGCTGGAACCAAGGGCTTCCACTACCAGTATCAGTACCCTGAAAAATGCAGGATTCTGAGATAGGGAGATCATGAGTGTGTCAGATCATCAATCGGAAGGGATTCTCAAACACTATGCTAGTACAAGCAGTGATACCAAGAGAGAACATGAGCCATGCTATCGCAACAGTTGTTGATCAAAATATATCACCCCAGTGACGTTTGGACCTGGGTCTAGTCCTTGTAAATAAGAAATTTTGGAATCTATTCTGAAAAAAAGTGGAAGCCAGGAATTCCATGAATTGCAGCAAATACTGGACGACATCACAAACAACAAGGACGTCCTTCCACAACCAGCTGCCATGCACATCTGTCAAACCACCAAGTCCAAGTCCCAACATTCAACAGCCAAAACTTTGTTGTATACATCTAAAAAAAGTAGCAATCTCTCACCCTCTGTGTATACATGTTTGAAGCTCAACAATTTTATGGACAAACGCTACAGTACTGTTCGTGTTTGAAAAGAAAACAATCTGTGGCTTTGGGGGTTATGGAGTTCTACCTAAGGTCTCCTTCATAGACTTTGGAATACAATTGATTTTTAAAGTTAGTCACCTGGACAGACTTTTAGATTGTTCTACCGTAGAGCAATTTGATGATGTTTTTTAGAGGATCACATGACATTGACAGGTATTAAGTCATTTACTCTTTATTTTTTTTGTCATATAATTCAAATATGTTAAAATAAGTTATACTATCAATTGGAACATAAAACATTTACTAAATGCTTTAATATTCAAGACATGGCTTTCTCAGGCTCTTGGGTAAACAACTTGCTATGACCCTTTGGTGTATGCACCTTGGGGTTATAACAAGTTGCAGGTATCCCTCAAGATCATTGATACAGCTATGCCTCTCATAAGAGTAAATATCTCTATATCATTATAGAAATTTACAAATTATTCTGATCATCAAGAAATAAACACAGAATTGACAAAAATGCTAAGATCTCACAAATAACATGCCATCATTAAATATATGTGGAGCTTACTGGGTTAGTCTTTGAACAGGTTCATCATCGGTCTGCACTGCCACATCTTTGACGTGTGATCTAAATCTATATGAAAAAGAAACGGAAGAGTAGCAAATTATTTATATGTATTCAGTTGTGATCTACATCTATCTGAAAAATATAACAGGTACATGTAGTTTAGCAATACCAATTCGGGGATTTCATGGCAAGATAGAAACTGTTCTTAGGAGGAGGAAGAAAACAGTGAAGAAGACTAAAACTGCAATCGTAGCAGAACCAGGTGCATGCATTCACAGCATTGATACCTGTGATTTATTAGGCAGTGGCGTATCTACGGGGGTAAGGGGGCACATGCCCCAGGCGCCAATTTCAGGGGGGCGCAAAGAAGGGAAAAGGGTGTGCAAATAAAGAAAAGGAAAACAAACACGTGGATTGCCTCTGGCAGTCTCGCCTGCATTACATGATTCGACATAGCAGCAGGGCTGACTTAATTTGAATAATTATTCACAAAACAAAAACATCCTTCATATATTATTCATGTAAAATACTATGTTCATTGACCCCAATTCCTTTGTGACCTACGACTTGTACAAAACGATCAGGATACTTCATTACCCTTACTTCCATGTTTCATCAACTAGATCCATTAAAACTTCAAAGTTATGACAATTCAACAGATACCCCCAACATTTGACCTTGGTCACATGACCCAAAACTCACACAGGATGTTCAGTGATATTTGATTGCTCTTATGTCCAATTTGTATGAACTAGATCCATAAACTTTCAAAGTTATGATGAGTAGTGAAAATGCATAAAGCTTGCATTGCTGTGTTAAGTAGTTTATAAACTCTTGATTGGTATATGATTTGTTAATTTTATTTTTGGGGGGCAGATATGGGTCTTTAACTCTTATGTGCATTGACCCTTATCGCCCCTGTGTGGTGCATTATTGAAGCAGCTCGCAGAGAACCATTCTCCATGGTATAATACTCAATGTTATATAGAGGGCTATAACTTTTATCTGAACATTTTGAATAAAAATAATAATAACAATAATAATAATGATAAAAATTGTAAAATTGCAAGACATATGGTTGATTTAGGGACTGAAATTATGCTTGCAATTGATCGCAAGTTTCTTGCAATGTCCCATGAGTTTATCTGTACAGCATTTTGTTAGAAGTCTGTAGCATGCAAAATAAGAGAGATATGACAAAATGAAGAATTATATCCAAATGGATTTATAATAAACAAACTGGCACCAAGATGGCCATGCATGAGTGATTTGGGAATACAAAATATCAGGTGCACAATAATAGGTTCTGGACAACATTTTGACCAAAAGGATTTGGATGAGGGACGGGACTTGGACAAGGGTCCACAAGAACTGTGTTCAACAAATGAGATTTTGGGGGAAAAAACTGTGGAACAGGAATAGCAAACAACCACAAGAAGGCATTGTCACCATTTAGGCGCCAATGCAAAGAAGAGGAAAAGGAGGAGGGAATGATACAATAAATTGTAAAGTTGTTCTAAAAATAAATCAAATTTTCTGAAACACTTATGACTCACTCTTTTGAAATTTGGGAGTGTTCTTCACGTGCCTTGTTGTTGTACCTGGAATACATAGAGAAATTATAAATACGATTTCAAAATCAACATAAATCTGCTAAAGTTATAGCATTCTTCCATAGGGATTTTTTTGTTAAAAAGGAAAAAGAACAAAACACCTATTTACAACAAGAGATGTGGTTAAAATAACTGAATAAGTCCAACTTTTTTTCAAAGTAAATATATGTCCCCTAATCATTGAAGTCTGGCCTTGACAGTGGCTGTCAATCTATGTTTTTGGTTTGTTTAAAAAACACTGCGAATCTACATCTACCGGTACAGTTTTTCAAAAAATCGTATCACAATTCTACCAATTACTTTGTTTACTGTTCAATTTTAAGCCGACAATCTGAGTGAAATAGCTTACACAGATATGAGATAGGATATGATATCCCTGTCCGAGGAAAACCCTTCTTCATTGCCGATTCTCCTCAGCTCCTCGGTGACTTCAACTGGAACTTGAATAGAAGACGTTTTCTGACTGTATCTTTTGTTGCGCTCTCTCCTCGTCGCCCTTTTATCAGAATCTGTTTTCCTTCTTTTACCGCAAACTTTCACCTCCTTGTCCATGGTTCAATTCTAAGAATAACAGCAGTGAGTCACTAAATCAAAACAATCAGTCTCTGTCCCATTGGCTGTTCCGCTGGACTACATCTTGACTTCATTACACCTACATTGGAGGAGAAACAAAAAAGTGAAAGAAAAAAAAATCCTCCCAACAGGTGGATTTCAGCTGAGCTGTCTGTGGACTACATGTATACCCAGTTGTTGTGTGTCCGGACAGGTTGTGTGTCCGGACGATCAATTTTAGAATTTAGAATTAGAAAGTTATTTGGAAAAAATTACAAGCAAAGTTTCATCAAATTTTAGTACAAAATGTTAGGAAATATTATAAAGAACAAAGAAGATGATTACAAGTATTGAATTCATATTTTTAGTGTAATCCAAAGACAAAAAAGAAGGCTTCAAAAAGATAAACTGTCCGGACACCCGACCCCCCATCCTACAGTAGAGGGGGGGGGGTATACTTGATGTAGTATATCCCTTTGGCAGCTCATACATGAAGCTATACTAGTCTGCAGGCACAGACCCTGATTGAAACTTTGATCAACAAGTGTGTCTCCACGCAAAGACTAGCACACACAAAACTTTTCAATTCAGTGAGAGGGCCTTCAGTACACAAGGCATGAGTATGCTGCAATTCAGACCCTTAGTCGAGTGAAGGGTTTGCACAGCAGACTAAAGCTACATTGAGATAATGAATAAAGCGAGCCACAGCGAGAAGTGTCATGGAGTACAGAAATGGTGATGGATAAATGTAGCAATTTGTAAATTCACAGAAAGATATGCTATGCCGAGTGCGAGTAAAAACCATGAAGTAAAAAGCCGTGTCTGGGCACCTATAAATGTATTAAGGCTAAAACGAATTTCTTTTAAATTCTGCAAAATTTTCAGTTGATAACATTCCTGATGTTTGTGATAGAAATGTCATGAAAATTTGAGATAACATTTGATTATCTTGGAAAAGAGAGAAAAGCATAGTCAGTCATTTTACAAAGAAATGGTGCCCCATGTCTGCAGGCCCATTCGCCTTAGTTAACAAAAGATTCAGAGACTTTTAAGGCTACATTTTAAGGCCGTTTCATGATATTATTTAAATATTTTGACTCAAAAATTACAATATATATCTCTCTAAAATCTATAACAATTGACCATAGACGCGAACAGTGAAATTGCTTTGTTGGGACATAAAGTATGAGAATGCCAAAATATGTGCCAATAGTTTGAATAGTCTAGTCTTTAGACTTACAAATAGTATGGCAAGTTCCCCCAAATCTGCGCACACGCGTATCTGCGATTCTAGTAAAAGAAGATACGCAATGAACACAGATTTTACACATGCAATACAAAAGATCCAACTCAAAATGCTGGAAAATAATGAATTTTAGGCATTTCATTTGTCGGCCTCAAAATGCAGCCTTCCTCATCAAAATCCTTGAATCGTGTGCGAAGTGAATGGGTGTACGTACGTGCAGACAAGGGGTACTTTTTTTATTCAATCTGAAAATGACTGCCCGAGGTTTTTTCCAAGAAGATCCTACATGTATATTTCTTTCAAATATTTATGAGATGTTTGGTACACTTACTCGTATAAGGAACATTATTAACTGAAAGATTTTGTGAAATAAAAAGAAATTCATGTTAAATCTTAACTCAAATTGTTAGGTGCGCAGCCTTGGGGACCACCATCATAACGTCCCGGCTTTAGGCCTACTGATGTTGTTGTTGGCCTACTGACTAAAAAGTAAATAAATTGATCACTGGACAATACACGCACTGAAAATTTGACGGAATAAAGCCTTAAGGACGTTCCACAGTTATGTTTGTGCGCATTATGATCTGCGCACTGATGTCACAATGGATGAAGAGGTGATTAATTAGCTGTAGGTATGAGCTGAATTTTCTCATTATCTGCACTCTTACTGCAGATTCAAAGCGTTATTTTATGAAGCTAAAAATCTGGAATTATTCCATGGACCATTTTTTAAAAATACCTCTACAATTTCAAAATACTTTACTCTGCAGCGCTGCAAATTATGACGAATATGACCCCGAGTTTGAATAAAATGGTAGAGGTTTCAAATTTTTCTTCACATAGATACAAAGCATTTGGCGCATTTTTTTGTGTTTTAAAAAGCACATTTGCTCTAATAAAATTATAGTTTGAAAACAAGCACATGAACCCCTATTTTTTAATGTTTCCCGGAAGGAAAAACCAGTAAGACCAGTAAGAATTTTTACTGATTTCCGGTAGAATTTTACTGGTTTCCAGCATATTTTTACTGGGCCAGTTGATTTTTAACTGGACCAGTAAAAATCAACTGGAGACCAGTTCCAACAATTGCATTCCAGTTGAAGCAATTAGTAGTACCAGTTAAATTGTTTTTATCAAACTGGTGTTACTGGTCCAATAAATGGTTTCCAGTAGATTTTTACTGGTTTCCAGTATATGTTTACTAGACCAGTTGATTTTTAACTGGACCAGTAAAAATCAACTAAAGACCAGTTCAAACAATTGCATTCCAGTTGAAGCAAAGTAGTAATACCAGTTAAATTGTTTTTCATTTAACTGTTGTTACTGGTCCAATAAATAATGACTTTATTCCAAGTCAGATCATTTGACGAATTATGGAAAATGAATCTTACAATTCAGAGAAAGTTATTATCGTTATCATTTATCATTGTTATCATCATTCTTCTTATGATTATCATAAGTATTATTATTATGATTATTATGATCATTGTTGTTATCATTCTTATTACTGTATGTTATAATTGTTATTGATATTGTAATTATTATTATTAATATTATCATAATTATCAGGTATTAACATTATCATTAAAATAATTATTTCCTTTAATTATGATTAAGATCAAAGCAAGATATATTCCTCTGATATAGTCAACTGGTCTAAAGTAATTCATTGTTTGAAATTGAACTGGTCAAGACCAGTAATACCAGTAATTCTGATGATGCTGATCACGTGGTTTACCTCATTTGCATATTTCCTGTAAAAAAAAAAAAAAATCAGGATTTAGAATGGAATATCCTGGCAATGGCACTCATTGTTGTTTAAAAACTTTCTAAATAAGTGTGTGAACTAATTCACAATGAAAATGTGTAATTTCATATATCACATTTAAAACAACAGCAGAAAGATTATTTTACTAACCATCTTTTCCATCACATTTCACTGACCATGGTATATAACAAACCAAATGCATGTAATAAATTGATCCAGTAAGACCAGTACGAGGACCAGTTCGACCAGTTCGAGGACCAGTAAAAAATACTCAGTAAAGACCAGCTTAAATTGGATACCAGTATGAACACCAGTGAGACCAGTAACAACCACCAGAAACGAGACCAGTATAAAATTCCAGTAATTCAAGACCAGTTTAATTGATTTTTAACTGGACCAGTAAAATTTTAACGGGACCAGTACATGTATGACCAGTTACACCAGTAAACCGATGTTCCAATTTCCAGAGTTACCAGTTAAAATTCAACTGGTCTAACTGGTCCAGTCGAACTGGGTACACTTAGGTATACCTTCCTCTACAACTGTGCAAAGTTTGGTGAAAATGGCATGGATTTTTAATAAAGTGCAGCACTTATTGTACTTTTCTAGTTTGTTATTGAAATTTCATATTTTTTAAATTGGGTTTTTGTTATCTTCTATGCCATTTTTAAGAACTGACAGTGCTGTTAGACTTTAATAAAAGAGCAATCAAATAGCACTATAAATAGATTCTCCATCTTAACGATACAATTATTTACTCTCTTGCGAAATTTGATGAAATTTTCATGGATTTTTACTGAGTAATAGAGGTTTAAACTCATTGTAGTGATCTTGTGAGGTCTAAAAATGCCAAATTATTTTGAATGCACAATTCTTAAGAACATCCACTTGGGTGAACTTTGAAGCTCTATAGCAAGAAATCAAGCACATGGACCCATGTTAATTTTTGCATATTTCGAATATTCAGGTTCTAAAGTACCTATGTGCAGTTTGGTGAAAATGACATGGATTTCACTTTAACTGTGGAACGTCCTTAAAGGCTTAGTCACTCTTAGTCTTAGATCCATTTTGCTTTTTGCCATGCCTGGATTTTTGGAGAAATTTGCCGGGGGGGGGGGGCCACTTACATTGACAAGTGGATACCATGTGCGACCAAAAAAACACGTAAAAAGGGTGTCTTTTTCAAGATAGGGCACGTTACGTACGTAACGTGATAAGGGTTTTAAAAAACACAAAAATAATGAAAAAAGGGTATCTATTTCGCTATGAAAGTTACGTGTTTAGGGTCAAATTTGCTGGGATGATAAGACAAAATTAAAATGTTTTATAATTTTTATAAAGGATGTCCTTTTTGCCCCAACACTACGTGTTAAGAGTCCGATTTGCACGAGGTGTGGAAGGTGGGGTCGAACTAAACCAAATGATGTCTGTTAAAAGGTCAAACCAACTACCGAAGGACCCGTGACAAAATATTCCTGTACTTGTTTAGGGGTTCATTTCAGGGAATACTTGCCAAGAGTATCGTTTTGTTTCCAATACTTGTTAAGCCTTAAGGGTAGGGTTTCACACGCCAATACGTGTTAAGGGGTGCATTTTCAGAATATGGAAAATACGTGTTTAGGGTGCTTTTCGAGACCCCATGGTCGCGCATGGTATCCACTCGTCAATGGAAGTGGCCCCCCCGGGGAAATTTGGTAGATCTAGATCTAGGCCTATATAATTTTATAATATATATTTCTACTCTCCCATCAAAATGATCATTACATATGGTCAGTTCCCCCATGTCTGCGCGGTCTCCCAAGTCTGCGCACTCGCGTATCTGCGCGATTCTAGTAAAAGAAGATACGCAACGAGCTCGAAATTTACACATGCAATAGACAGGTATTCATAAAAAAATCTGACTCAAAATGGTGAAAAATAATGAATTCAGGCATTTCATGTGACGGCCTCAAAATGCAGCCTTTGGCTTTGTCATCAAAATCCCCGAATCGTGTGCAAAGCGAATGAGCGCGCAGACATGGGGTACCTTTTTTTTTCAATCTGAAAATGACTGCCCGAGTTTTTTTCAAGAAAATCTTATATTTTCTTTATTTTTTAATGAGAAATTTGGTACACTTACTCTTGAGTCTTAATAATATAAGGAACACTATTAACCAAAAGATTTTGTGAAATAAGAAGAAATTCATGTTAAAATAAATCTTAACTCAAATTGTTATAGGTGCGCAGACTTGGCATGCTTGGGGACCACCATCATCATACATCACATGTTAGTTAGTATAGCTATTAATATAATAATTTTGAACCTTCTCCAGACCATAGATTCTATTTCATTTTCAATTTCAGTGGGGGGGGGGTACATTATGCATGTTATGGATTGGAAGTCTTGCCGCGCCGAGCGACCCTTGGCCTGGACCTGCATGGGAGCGTTTCATCAACATTTTTGTCCGACAAGTTGTCAGATCTGACAACTTTCCCTGATTCTGATTGGGTGAGAGCTACTGTTACTATGGTAATTGTCGGATAAAACAGGACTTGTCGGATAAAATCCTTTCATGAAACGCTCCCCTGGTACTACGCCCCAGAGTGGGCTAAGGTTAAGAAGCTCCGCGCCGCCGAAGCTCTGCCGGCGAAGCTTCTGTACTTCGGGTAGTTTTCTTTGTAGGGTAGTCCCATATGCTGAATTTTATGCACTGTTTTTAGTACTAAAAAAAATTCAGGTTTTAATATCAAAATACTCACATTGGCGTCTAGAAAATATGAGTTGAAAATGTCAGGTATTAAATCACTGAATGTGGGGGAACGGAAAACGTGTAGTTTATTGAAATTGCCGGAGGTAGACTCTGGAAGACGAGAGTCTGACAGATCACAATGACAGAACAGGAAAGCAGAACTTGATCTAGACCAAAAGCTTCAGTCTCTGTATTTTGGTTGTTCCGCTGAACTACGTTGGCTCCACTCACCATACATAGACTGAAGGGGATGGGGCCCCGTACCTACAGCCAACGTATAGTGAACTAGCGTTTTATAGATCGCGATTTAAAACTGTTTTTTAAGCAAAATTGAAAGTTTCATGGTTTCCATTATCAGGGAAATATAAATAACTTAAGTAATTGCATACCTTGGGCCGGAGTTATTGAAAAAAATCCTCTGGATGATTGAGAAATCTGTCATCTAAGACATTTTCACCTGACCTGACGGTTTTTCTTGCAAGTTGCCATCTTGAATGACGTCATTATCGTATTAACTTAATGTCTCGAATCAATATATCGCGATTATAACTAGTACTAGTACTAGTATAACTAGTATCGTTTATCTTCGGTTTCGTTCGCATATGGAGCAGATCGTATAATATCGAAAGCAATATCGATATCACATTCGTGATTGTTGACGTTCGTTTGTAAATATTTTATAGTTTGGCTGCCATTTTGACCATTTTTATCGTGTTCAACCCAATTAAACATCGGTAAAGTATATTTTTTATGCCTTTTTCATCTATATCGTTAAAAGTATTTAAATGTTAAAATATAAAGTTTTAAAAGTTTGTTGTTTATACATCCTTAGATTGTAAATTCGATGTGTAAAATTACATCAAACTTTGGACTGTGAATTGACAAAAGGGAGGGAATGAGAACACATGCGAGCCCACACGTACACCCTCCCGTCGGTAAATGGGGATTACAGTAAAATGTCAGAAATTGTTGAATAAATCCCCAGAAACGACGGTTATTCCTGTCTAAACTTGATCTTACAATACATGATAATGCATATACGGTATGGGCATAGGCTGCGTGAAATAATTGACCAATCAGAGCTCAGAGCTAGCTGGGCACACGGGCTACGGCGGCACAGAGTCAGAGGGGTCACCCATATTTTTTCATTTAATTTTTTCCACAAAATTCTTCTTCTTCTTGGTGATACTCCTCAACGTTCCTATTACAGGAACCACCCGAGGAGGAAATGGGAGTGCGCACTTTGTTTCTTCTTAGTCCTTGTTACTTAAGTCTTTGTTGCGAAAGTATATGGTTGCCTGTGTTTTAAAATTATCAGAGACTGAAATTGATTGGATGTCGGGGGGTAGAGAATTCCAGTTGATATATATACAAGGCAATATACAAATACATTTTAAAATAGTGGTGGACCAAATGCTCATCAGGCTTGTTTGGATGGCCCAAAATATATTCATAAGCGCATAATACATGATCATAAATAAATTATGGCATAAGCAGGAAAGAAGAAGGAAAGAAACAGCTGCGGCTAAGATTATTTGTCAAGACAATGGTGTTTGCTGAAAGTAAAGTAAGCACCAGGCAAGGTGCTTAATGAACATGATGAATAGAAACACATTTTGGTTTGGTTTTTAGGTTGTGTCCTGAACAGGACCATTGATACATGTATGTATTGAGCAGACGTACCAGAGGCGTCGATCCTGGGGGGGCAGGGGGGCGATCGCCCCACCAATGAAAATATTGCATGGGGGGGGGGGGGCAAACATATCGTTTTGCCCCCCCCCCCAATAATTCCGGATGTGCAAAAATAAAATAAGATTGTAATGTTCAGCAAGCGAGATTGAGATGCACAAATTGTCCTTTATTTCACATCGTGCTCAAAATATCCGCTTTTGAGATTGGAATATAAAAATCTTCAGCTCGCGCTTCGCGCTCGCATCATTTCTGTAGCAAAAACCCATACTTTTCATGATTAAATACGTGAATAGAATGTCCCGTTTTCAGTTCTAAACCTCAAAAGAACTCCCACTTCGATTTGCAATAATCTTTTGTTGGATATATATCTTCTTTTTTTTTTATCAAAAACGTCCATTAAACTAATTTTTTTCAGATCGAAATATCAAAATTTTCAGCTCGAGCTTCGCGCTCGCATCTATTGTTCTTTTAGATACCAATCTTAATCATTGGTATAAAAAATGCTTACAGTATCAAGCTTTCAGGTCAGAATATATAGAAATTTCAGCTCGCTCTCGGCACTCGCATTATATCTGTTTTGTGAGATATGCATCCTCCTCATGAGTTACTACAAACAGTCCTTATTAAACAGGTACGCTTTTCCTGTTTTAAGGTCAGTACATAAAAAATTTCAGCTCGCGCTTCGCGCTCGCATTAATTTGTTGGTGAGATACGTGTCTGTATCTCATGAGTCATATATATATATATATATGCCTAGTATGTGTGTGTGTGGGGGGGGGGGGTGTACGATCGAGCGCCTTCGGAACGTTGTTCATGATTTTGCCCCCCCCCCCCCCCAATCTGAAAAATGGATCGACGCCCCTGGTATTGAGAGAGTTATGGAATTATGGAAGGTGTGAGAAAATTGAGAAATGTAACAAAAAAAGTCTTTGTACAGAATAACCTTTTTTTTTTGCTTGACAATCTAAATCAGCACCCCCAATAAAAATCGTTCCCAGAGCCCTGAGTTTAATGTGCCTTTTTATTGTGCTCATCTGCCAGATATTTTAAAGATTTTTCATCAGGATGATACATTTTGCATCAGGATATTTCAGATGAATGGCTTTTAGCCACATATGGAAAACTAGCGGACAGAAGGTCCTCACTGCACGCGCGCACCCTTATAGCGCAGAATTTCTGTGCATCATACCCTTTTTTCACAAACATAGAATATGCAATATATGATCTTTTGACCCCAGATGACCTTTGACCTAATGATCCCTCATGAAAAAAAGTGTGGTATCATATCACCCAATGATTATTTGTACCAAGTGTAAATGCAATTGATGCAAAATAAAAGAAGCAATTAAGCAAAGCAAAGGAACAAGTTGAACAAAACTTGAAAGGATGGACATGCATGACCTCAGTCATTTGACCATTTGATCCCTAGATGACCTGTGACCCCATCATCCTCATGAACAACTTTACACCTATAATGGTCATAATTGATGCATAAAATAAAGAAATTTAATGAAAGAAAGTTGAACAAAAACTTGACCTTTTGACCCAATCATCCTCATGGACACATATTACTAAAGGATCATTATGTGTGGACAGATGGAGGCAGAAATATAGAAATGAGAGCAAGTTGAACAAAAGTTAATTTCGACCCCAAGTCTGACCTTTGACCCAATCATCCCCATGGACACACATTATCAAAGGACCATTTGAACCAAGTGTATAAAAATTGATGCAGAAATAAAGAAATGAGAGCAAGTGGAACAAAAAACTACAAAATGGATGGACATGACCTCATATACGTACATCATTTTGATATTTTGACACCAGCCTGTATGACCTTTTACCCCGTCATTCTCATGGGCTCACATGTGATATTACCCAAGGATTACAAGTACCAAGTATGAACATAATTGATGCAGAAATAAAGAAATAAAAGCAAATTGAACAAAAACTTTAACATTATTTTTTTGTAACAGACCAACAGACTAATTAACAGACAGACTAACAGCCCGACAGACTATAAAGAATATAGTGATCACGAGGACTCCAACGAACTTCGTTCAGACGAGATCAAAAGGAGAAAGGGAAAAGGAGACGTGAAAGACGAATGAAAAAAAAAATATTTTGAGGGGAAGACTTGGAAAACAACAAAACTTTCATGTCACTATATAAAATTTGTGCACGCGCTTCGCGCTCGCATTGCCTGTTTGATGATATTAAGTAAGAGGCTTGAATCGAATTCAAAATATCCAGTTTTAATTCAATATACGAAACATATTTCAGCTCTGATCGACATTGAGCTATTTTGTTTTATTTGAAAACTGATTTTTTTTTTAGTGCTCAGTAGATCTTTACATCAAAATTTTCAGCATGCGCTGCGCGCTCGCACTATTTGATTTGTGTAGTAATAATACTCTTCAGACATGTACTCCATGAACATTTCAAAGTGTACCTTTTCAGGGATGATTGTCAAAACTCATCAGTTATATAGATCGAGCTGCGCGCTCGCATTTTTATCTGTGAGATATGTATTCTAGAATTCTAGCAAACTACTTAAAATTCCCTTTTCATGACAGTTTATAAAAAAAAAATCCGCTCACTCTTCGCGCTCGCATTTAATTCTTCAAAAGGTACATAGACTCATGCATCATGTTCCTGATTATAAAAAGTCTTTAAAATGGCCCATTTTTAGGCTTGCATATTTAAAAATTTCGCGCTCTCATTAAGGCCTATTTGATAAATAAGATCCATATCCTCTTTCATCAAATCCCGGCTGCAAATAGTCCATAAATTGTCCCTTTTCAAATCGGAATAATAATTTCCAGACGCTATAAGGAAAGGGGCGTAACCGGCAGACGCCCCCAAAAGCTGAAGGGCGAACTGAAATTTACCAACAAGAAAATGTCTGGCATAGTTCACTGGAACATTTGTCAGAAAGCCCCGAAACCCTACACCACCCATCGCCCCCCCCAAAAAAAAAATGAACTAGATCAGCTGACAAGGTGAAAGATGTAAAAAGTCGAACTTCTTTTTTTTAGTCAAGGATGGATTTAGCTGATAAACCTTAAAGGTATAGTGTATGATTGGTTGATCTCAGACAAGGTCAGTGAATCAATTGTAAAAATATTATTTTCATTAAATATCTATATCAATGCTCTACTTTATCACTCAAAAGAAATTGGTATAACTCTTCTATTTTCATGATATTGAGGGGTGAAATATATATTATAATATATCGTTTAACCGATATATTTTGTTTCCGCCCTCTCGAGTTAACAAATAAATTGATATTAGAACACCGTTCGAATCATGCATATTCATTACAACCTCATGCATATTGATGAAATACGTCATGGCGCATGCGCCGTATCAAGAAATCCCCGTATCAACAAAGTGCAGCGCTGTGTGCAGAAGTAGCTGAGTAGAAGCAAACACCGAACGTTGCGTGCAAGCTCAATGAGCCGATGCTAGCCGGCTAGCGATTAGTCCACGTCCTGGACGATTTTTATTGATTGGGCAAACCAGGGGCAAACCTTATCGGACCGTACCGGTACCCCCACGCGCACACATAACCAACACACACGCGCCCTCCACTGATTCACTTACCCCCAGTGATTCACCTAACCCACTGATTCACTTTCCCCGAAAAAAAAAAGTTGTTTCGTGTGACTATTCAGGGGGTGTGTGTATGCGTGTTATGGGGATGTAGTGTGTTGTGTTTGGTAGTCGTATCGTACAAAATACCAACAGTCCAGGAGGTGGACTAGCTAGCGATATGCTTGCGCTCTGCATGCACGTCTACTTTAGACATAATCCACTATTAGCGATAGCACACACTGGACAAGCATATTATATGGAGCTATATATAGCTCCATGATTGAATCATACGTGAATAAGGATTCAGACACTTGGATTATCGAACGTGAATGACGAAGCAAAGGATTGCCCAATACGGCTTACTTTCGGAATATAATGTCATGAATCTGAAAGTACTCCAAGACTAAAAGAGATACGAGAATCCCAAAGAAGGGCAAGGGCCGAGTTTGATTTGACGGCCACCTCGCTCTTTGCGCTCGTAGATGGCAATCAGAGATATGATGACAATCCTGTTCATGATAACCAAAAGTGCTTAGAATGTCAGAATTTTAGTTCAGAATATCAATCACTTTTTAAGCCCAAGTGATTGATATTCTGACCTAAAATTTTGACATTCTAAGCACATGTGGTAATCATGAACAGGATTGTCATCTAATTTTAACTAAACAATATTGAAGCGAGCGCAAAGAGCGAGATGAAAAAACTTTCATATGTATATATATAGACGGCCACCCCCATTCTGTCTAGGGCCGAGTATGAAGAAAGGGAAGGGCGAAGAGAAAAACGATTATTTTCAGGGCGGGATACAAAATAGTCAAACATAAAAGGAAGATAAAAGTTGATGGGACCATGGAGGACACACAGTATTGACATGAAAGTAGGATTATTCTTCGTTGTTTAGACTGAACTTGCGAGGTCAAAAGGTGAGCTGAGAAAGCTGTTGATGCGAAGTATGTAGCGTAGTCTACATCGTGTAGACCGTGACAGTGTGTGTATCCGACCAATGCATCAAATTTAGAATACAGTGTTATTTGGTCAATCTTTACAAGCAGAGCAGAGGCGTCATGAGCCAAAGCAAAAAAAATTAGGGGGGGTAGACGTAAGGGGCAAGATTTCTCGGAAAACTCTTATTCTTGCAGCCACACAAGAAAGCTTGTAGCTAGATGTGGAGTAATGAGAAGTTGAGTATATTCAATATGGTCTATGGTAGAACCGTTGCGCTCTAGGTATGCAGAGGGGTGAATTTCGGAGCCGACCCCGGGGGCCGACCGGCATGTTTTACAACAGAACTTTACAAGTCATGCCGTTTGAAACAGGGCAACGAAGTACGTGAAAGAAGACTAAGCAAACTTGGAGAAGCAACGTCCGAGGGGATAGTAATTTACGTCTGCTTTGAAACGTGTATCAATTTCCAGAGAATGGGTCGCAGAGTATTTCTCCAGTATGGGGAGGGTGGGGGTAGCCTATAGGCCTAATCAATCCATCAGTGGATGGATGGATGGATGACTGAAAGAATGAATAGATGGATGAATAGGCATATATATGAATGGATCATCCGATGAATGTATAGGCCTAACCCCAAGAATGGATGGACAAAGACAAATGGATACCAATGACGAATAATAGATAGGGGCGCCCCATGGGAGCTGTTGTTGAATGGGCTACCCCTTATTAAATAAACAATAAACAATTAAAAATAGATGGAAAGATTAACTTTTATTGCAACAAATGAGAGGAAGATAGGCCTCCGGGATACACGCATAATACAGTGTGTGCACGAGCAGTTCAACTGTTGAAAAAATGTGAATGACTGTGGTGCGTGGCGACGTGAGCAGGACAAAGACATCACTCACATCTTGATTGGCATAACGTAGACTTATTTAGCAATGAAAGTGGAACCGGGAATTGGGACTCCCATTTTCCTGCTATAAATATAGGAAAAACGAATGATAACTGTTGTTTTATAGCCGAGGAAATGTATTCTTCATATTGGGATTGGGACCAAGGAGATCCCGGCGTGTCAAAATTTCACAACTCATGGGGAAAATAATATAATAATCATTTTTGATGATTGAAAAAAAAATGTGCTCAGTTCACACTGTCACGATTTTTTTTCGGTGGGGTTACCTGCAGAAAAAAAATTGACAAAGCAAAAGAAAAACATCGTTGGTCATTCCATACATTTCTCAAATTTGACACCTATCAGAATTCCAGGGGGTGCTGCCCATGGAAAATAATACATGCATCCCCAGCTCCCCCCCCCCCCCCCGCTTCCAAGAGGCATATAATCGCGGAACAATTAATCGTATCAGAAAGTATCAGATCAGTCAAGGCGATCGTATTGATCGTAGAAAGTGTTGGAATATGGTTCAACTATTTTGGAGATCAGTTATGAAAGGCCAATCGTGCATGGTGTTCGTGACGGATTGCACTTTTGTAGGAATAAGAATATTTTGGGGCGGGAAAGTCGCCTACTTCCAAGCGGTGATGACTTTCGGGGAAAAAAAGAAATTTGTGTTTGAAATTTTTGGGCAAGCCCATTCTGGCGAGGTTCAATGGGTATACGCCTATTCTGATGTATTTAATTTATGGTGATGTGATGCAAATATGTTGCTGATAAAAATATAATATTTTGCCTTTATGTGTGTTTTACAACTCACAGGGGGGGGGGAGGGGTCAAGGAGAATATAGTAATAGCTCTGAATACTGACTGAGAGACACTCCGATCTGCAAAAGTGAAGGCAAAGCTGTCATGGGGCAAGCAAACAAGTAATACTTTCTTGAATAGGCATACCATAATAAAGTTTGTGAGAATAATATTGAAATAAAGAGAAAAATAACATTGAGAATGCGAACATAAGGAATACACACAACCTAAGGTTAGGAATTGTATAAACAGCGAAAAATACAGAAAGATGTTATGAACATGCTTTCACTATTCATGAATGTATAATGCAATGATATAAAGGGAAAATGTTTTAAGTTGAATTTAATTTTAACCAGTGGCGTAAATAATGAACATAACAAATGAAGGGGCCAGATATACATATAGGGCACAAATCTTGATTTTTTTTTTTGTAATCTATGATAGATTTTGACATGATATTCAGATAATAGTTTCCCTTCTCTCTTTCCTTTTTTTTCTTGGCCGTGACAAATTTGGGAATCCATACAGCCCAAGCCTTATTTTGAACGCCACTGATTTCAACTGAATATCATCAGAAAAATATTTACAAGGTAGTCAAGTGGCAGCCGACGCAGCGTGTAAAAACAGTATGAATTTCATTGCATGATAATAATAAAATGATAAATGTCATGTGTGGTTAGCGGAAACGAGGATAGGACGTTTTGTAATTCGCTATGCAGTAAAATAATGAGAATGACTGAAACGATAAGGACCGATATATATTCAAAATATAAATTTCATGAGAGAGAAACGATTCAAACAATAACAGAGGATAATATTATGTTGCGTTCAAATTCCCTTTTGATCGTTCTTTTGATTCCCTTTCAACAATCTATTTCTGTCTTCCTTTCTTCCCTCTCCTCCTCCGGGCTCCTCCTTCCCTTTATTGGGGCGGCCGAGCTAAGGATGGAGGGGGTATCGGATATAAGGAAGCAGTTTAGGTGTTATGGCACATGACAAGTTCAATTCAGTGGCCTAGTACTAGTAGGTCCATTGGTAAATTGCCAATTCGTCAACTGCCAACTCATCCATTCACCACATGGTCTACTTTCATTTAGTCCATGCAATGCCAATCCGTCCATCAACATTTCATCGAACAACCATTTGGTCCAGTTTGTCCAGTATCCAATTCATTTTCATTCATTTTGCACAATAACACGTCCAATAACCAAATTGTATATGGACTAAATGACTATTGGATCAGATGGTTATTAGACGGAATGCATGCATGTGGATAGTGAAGTAGTGAACGAACTGATGGTAGACCAAATAATGATAGTAGACGAGTTGGCATCAGACGAAATGGTAGTAAACCGATCCGATCAGTGGACTAGCGCCTAGTATCACGCCGGTATAGATAAGGAGGTACAATGTTGGAAACGATGCCCAGCGGACATGCGCGTATCCAGGATCCATGATTGAGCCCGACTATTTTGGCGCCCCTGTGAACTTTTCGGAAAATGGCACCCCGACCCGCCCAGCACGGCAATCATAGGTGCCTTAAATGCAGTTTGAATTATCGTATTTCATAATCACGTGAAAAAGGCATCGAAGACCACTTTTTTAATGTGTTCATGAAAAAAAAACATCCATGAATATGTTTTAATCACCTTTTGAAATAAATAAATGCGACCAGAAAGCACAGAATTTTAAGCATTTTGGGGTTTCAATTTAGTTCAACTTCTCATCAGAGTGGTAGACCATACTAAAATTATGTGCGGGAGCTGTAATTTCTTAACCGGGGGCGGATCCAGCTTTCGCCAATAGGGGAGGGGATATTTTCACCTCTTTTCCGATCGAACATTCTGAGTTTTATTGCAACCGTGAACATGATGGGTATATGTATTATCTAAACAATATTGATGCGAGCAAAAAGAGCGATATGAAAATTGTTCATATTCTTACCTAGAATTTGGAAAAATCTATGAGCACTTTTGGTAATCAAGAACAGGGTGGGTATCAACATTTTATGCGATCGTGAAGTGGAAGCTGACAATTTTTGAATTTCCAACCCAACACTGGACATTATAAGCACTTTTCACATGTATTGTATAATCATGAACAGGATGGGTATCTAACCAAATAATTAATGCGAGCGCGAAGCGCGAGTTGAACATTTTTGATTTTCTGACATAAAATTTTGACATTCTAAGCACTATTGGTTAATCATGAACAGGATGGGTATCTAACAAATCATTTAATACGAGCGCGAGGCGCGAGCTTATTTTTTTTGATATTCCAACACAAAACTGGACATTCTAATTTGTAATCATGGAAAGGATGGGTATCTATTTAAACAATTGTTTGTGCGAGCGCGAGGCGCGAGCTTAAAAGTGATTGATATTCTGAACTAAAATTTTGACATTGACTAAGCACTTTTGGTAATCATGAACAGGATTGTCATCTAACTAAACAATATTGATGCGAGCGCAAAGAGCGAGATGAAAATTTTTCATATTCTTACCTAAAATTTGGAAAAATCTATGAGCACTTTTGGTAATCAAGAACAGGGTGGGTATCTGTCAACATTTTATGCGATCGCGAAGTGCGAGCTGACAATTTTTGAATTTCCAACCCAACACTGGACATGATAAGCACTTTTTATAACCATGAACAGGATAGGTATCTAGCTAAATAATTAATGCGAGCGCGAAGCGTGCGTTAACTTTTTTTGATATTCTGACCTAAAATTTGGACATTCTAAGCATTATTGGGTAATCATGAAAAGGATCGGTATCTAACAAATCATTTAATGCGAGCGAGAGGCGAGAGCGTAAAGTTTTTGGTATTCCGACCCAAAACTTGAAATTCTAAGCATATTTTATAGCCATGGAAAGGATGGGTATCTATTTAAACAATTGTGCGAGCGCGGAGCGCGAGCTTAAAAAGTTATTGATATTCTGGCCTAAAATTTTGACATTGACTAAGCACTTTTGGTAATCATGAACAGGATTGTCATCTAACTAAACAATATTGATGCGAGCGCAAAGAGCGAGATGAAAATTTTTCATATTCTTACCTAATATTTGGACATTCGAGGAAGCATTTTCGATTATCATGAACAAGATGAGCACTATCAAAACAGTTTATGCGAGCGTGATCCAAAGTCGGACATTCTAAGCACTTATTAACCATGGACAGGATCGTCACCTTACTAAACAATTAATGCGAGAACGTAGAGTAGGATGATTTTTTTTTAATTCTGATCTAAAATTATAGGCACTTTTGGTAATCATGAACAGGATGAGTATTTGATGCGAGCAAACATGAATTTGGCGCCCACCCCCCTCCCTTGGTTAATTGAACCTGAATTTGGCGCACCGGGACAAACATAAAATAGGCGCCCTCGTGTGGTGAACATCCATTAGGCACCCCCTAGGTTGAACATCAATTCGTCACCCCCCTATGTCAAACATCGATTCGGCAACCCTATGAAAAATATCGATTCGGCGCCCCAGCCCCTAGGTTGAACATCAATTCGGCGCCCCCTCGGTGCCCCTATGTCGAACTTCAATGCGGCCCCCTCTTATGTCGAACATCTATACGGCGCCCTGAGGTAAAACATTAATTCGCCCCCCCCCCTCCACCTAGGTTGAACATCAATTTGCCACCCCCTATGTTGAACATCAATTTGGCGCCCCCCTATGTCAAACATCAATTCGGCAACACTATGGAAAATATCGATTCGGCGCCCCAGCCCCTAGTTTGAACATCAATTCGGCGCCCCCTCGGTGCCCCTATGCCGAACTTCAATGCAGCCCCTCCTATGTGGAACATCTATACGGCGCCCCGAGGTAAAACATTAATTCGCCCACCTAGGCTGAACATCAATTGGCACCCCCTAGGTCGAACACCAATTCGGCGCCTCCCTAATTCGGACATCAAGTCGATGCCCCCAATGTCGAACATCAATTCGGCTCCCCTATCTATGTTGGACTTACATTCGGCGCCCCTATAGGTCGATTATCAATTGGGCGCCCCCCTCCCTAGGGCGAACATCAATTCGGCGCTCCCCTTTCCCTCTTTTGTTTTCCTCCTCTCTTTCTATCCCCCTTTTCTCTTTCTATTGTTCTTTCCCTCATTTTCCTCCCCTTTTCTCCCTATTTTTGGCGCCCCTTTTTCGCCCACCGGGGGGGGGGGGGGGCGTGCCCCGAGGGCCCTCGAATACGCGCATGGTGGAGCTACGGATATAGAGAAATAAGGACAAAGATGTAATGAAAATATAAGAACTCTTGAAATATTTTACATTTTCTAGGTAAACAAGAATCCAAAGCGTATAAATAATGCCCGGCTGAATAGACCTCTATTTGCATCCTGTTTGATATGCTCACGTTTAAATAACATTTCCTGCAAGTTCCATTGCAGGCTAAATAAAGGGCAAAAGTATAAGTTTTTTCTTTGAGAGGGGGGAATGACGATAAATAAAAATACCAGCAAGTGCGATGGGTGATAATCAGGGGCGGCGGAACGTATTTTCATTTGGGGGGCAAAAGAGGGCATTAATATGTATTTTTTATGCAATTGAAATTTTCACCATGAGATTATCATCTGCGTTAAGTAGTTGTGCGTTTTATACTAATTAAGTTGAGCAAAGCCTTTGTGAAGTCTTTTCTGATTGATTAAATATGTAATCAGGCTTTTTTTTCCGGGAGCGAGCGTAGCAAGCAAGCGGTTTGGAAACATTTTCAAATCTGAAGTTGTGAAACTCGCTTTTTGGTCAATTATTACCGCGCAAATTATTGTTGAAAGAGCATCCTTGCGAGATGTTGTGAGCGCAAATCGCGGGCTCAAAATTTTGGACATTGCATGTACTAATAAGACTTGAAAATCAAGCATTCCGAGCAATTGTTTTTGTTGTCATGAAAAAGATGTGTATGTAACTGAATAATGGACGCGAGTGCGATATTCCAACCTGAAAACTGGACAATCTAAGCACTTTTTGAAACCAATAAATAATAATTGATGCGAGCGCGAGCCGAAAATTTGTGATATTTCAATCTGATGGACATTCTAAGTTTTGAAACCAAGAATAAACAATAATTGATGCAAGCGGAAAGCGCGAGCTGAAAATTTGTGATATTCAAACTTGAAAATTGAACATTGTAAGCAGAAGTTGTAACCAAAACACTTGCACCCCTCTCCCAAAAAAAATCCCAGTAGGGAAAAAATGGAAAGTGTGATTTTTGTGATTTTCTAACCTAAAATGTATTGTTTGACTTCAAAAAAGGTATTTTATTTTGAAAAGGGGCACACATCATTTTGAAAGAAGGGCACTTTCCATTTTGAAAAAAAAGATTTTTTTTCCTACTGGGATTTTTTTTTGGGGGGTGCAAGTGCTCTCTGCCCCCCCCCCTCCCCCCCCCCCGGTGCTAATATGGCCTCGGGTTATAATTTTTAATGTAAGTTGAAACTGGTATTAACAAAACATGTTGGTTTGACTGCATCAAATTTTGATAACGATGGTTTTCTTTAAAATATATATTTTTTACCATTTCGATCCATTTGCATTTATTTTGTTGTCCGTTCATGACATGCCCAGCGCTTAGAAGTCGTGCCAAAACGTGATTTTGCATAGAGCACACTCGCTGAACCATCATCGGAACTTCGGAATAACAAAGAAATGGAAGACCCTTCCCCAAATAATTCCGCCTAGCTGTATGTCCTCGATATACATCTCTCCATGATACGTACGCAATTTTATTCGCCGAGCCCAGAGGACCAAGGAGGAGTGGGGTGAAGGGGGAGGCACCCAGGAGACGTTATCATCAATTTCACTGAGAAAACCGTACTAAAGTTTTGGTCACAAAGTTGGACAAAGTCAAACGTGATACTTGTTTAGTATATACTACCATAACAAGTTGAAAAGAAAAATACAAAGAGAAACTTTCGGGGGGGGGGGGGGGTTAATCGATGTTACATAAACATCAATTGCTTATAATATACAGGCCTGACGTACAGGTATCATAGGCGGATCCAGAAGGCCAACGGGGCGCCCCCACCCTATTGGCGGTGCATAATAGGGGGAAAGAAATGGAAACAAGTAATAGAATGGAAAGCAGAGGGTGGGGGGAGAAGAAAACATATAAGGAGGAAGAATGAATAAAATAAGGTGAGGGTAATTCAGACTTGGGGGGGGGGGAACCATGTCACTGCATAAAACAATTTAGCCCGCGCTTCGTGTTCGCATTGCCTCAGGTTCGATGGAATATCTATTTATCAATACCTATTAATTTATTTATTCATTCAGTCATATTTAAAAAGGTTCACAAGATCAGAGTTGTAATTACTGTTTTTTCATCTTGGTCCTTGTATAATAAAACATAGTAAAATAGCGATTACAATAAAAAGGTATTATTCATATCAAATTAAAGAAATATCAGCTAATCGATATAAACAAAAACAGGCCTTAGTAAAACAAACAAGGGAACTACCATTTACTAATTCAAATGCTTGAGCGCAGTTAGCCCAGCTGAAGCCGGGGTATTAGCATGGCCCGCTGGGAGAACAGTTTACGGAACTGAAGTCGCTATACCCGGTGCACCATAGGCCCTACGTACCGTTATGATTATTTTGTTTTATTATGATTAATCTTCAGAGCACATTTTCCCGAGGAAAATTTGACAAGCGAAAAAAAAGTGATTATATCGATAGATTTTTACATAAGAAATATTGATTGTGCCTCTGAAGGGGGGGGGGCGGGGGGCACAGCCGGCCCGTGCTGCATGGATCCGTCAATTTTCAGGACACAATACACGATTTCCGAAAATTTTACCTCGCGCTCGCATTTTTTATAGGGCTTATGAGTAACCGTTACGACTATATAGATACAAAAAATAGCTTTGAGCTGCGGATCGATCGGGGAAAATATTTTTCAACCCCCTCCCTCTTTATTAGTGAAAGCTGGATCCGCCCCTGGATATTGTAAAAAAAACACTAGGCCACGCGGTATTTGTCCAATTTAATTGATAAATACGTTGAGGCAGTATATTGACGAATTCAGTGGTGGAGAGCTATAGGACACACAAAGCAAATAACGAAATTGGCGGCCAATTAGCTAGTTCAATACAAAATGATTTCTAATTTTTCCTTTAAAAAAAATGTAGCAGGCCTATTATTCAAACAATTAAGAAATTACAACGTACTACACGTGATAATAATGAACACATCAAAATACAGAACCTGAAGAAAATGATAACAATTCAGTGAATCGGAAACAAAACAAAAATACATATAAAAAACTAGAAAAAATATAATAAATAAGAATATAGCCCTTTCTCTCCCTTGCACCTTTCTCCCTCCCTCCATACCCTGGAGAAATAGAGAAACAATACAGATCAACGAAGCAAAGATGAAAGCAAGGAAAAGCCGTCAGACTTTGTTTTCAATGTACACGCTTTCTACGAAATGCAATAGAAACCGGGAAAGAAACCCGTGCATTCACGGTGTACAGACTCCGTATCCGCCCATGCGCCGTACCGTGCATCGGCACTTGATTGAGACTCGCGCAGAGTCGAGAGCTAGAGATATGAATATTCATGAGCAGGTATTGATGTCATTTGGTCTCAAGGTGGCGCTCTTCATTTTTTATGTTAGTTCAAAAAAAAAAAAAAAAAAAAGCTCACTCGGCAAATCTTCTCATCTTTATATATTTTTTTGAGAATAAAAAAAGTTTTTTCTGGCCAATGCAATACATTGCATGGACTCAGAACTTGTTTATGAATATCGTGGAAAGTAAAGAGTGAAATTTAAAAGAAAGTTTTGAAATAAACCAATGACACAATTTACCTTTAATGCCCCAAATATCACAGGAAAATATAAATAAATATAATTAACTTTCTTAACCTCTGAATGCACTCCTATCCACACATGTTACATACACGCATCTCTAATAAAACATTTTATCACCCTTTTTTCATGTACAATTTGCACCAACCATTCATCAAAGACAAACAAAAAATCAAGTAATACCTCATATGGTTTACCATATTCATAGTAAAAACAAACATTAGATATTTAAATGTTCACCAATACTTCAAGTAAGGATATTGGAGTAATTGGTTAGTTTGTTTTATTTATAAAAAAAACTATTTCCTCTAGTGCCTTTTCAAAAGAGGAAGTGCCCTTTCCGCCCCTCCCCCTTTCAACCGTCGCTCTGTTACCTCTGCCTACAATCAATTACTAAGGTGTTAGTTACAGGTCCTTCATCCTTAGTGATATGTCAGGCAGGACATGACATTGTATTGACGTCAGTGTAAAATGATATACTTTTAATATTTTACTGGAAAAATGTCAGATGTCACATACCTCATTTTGATATTGTAATGGTTTTTCTCAATAAGGGAACACAAAATAGGAACATAAAAACGCTGCAACTGGGAAGATTTAACACTAGACACAAAATAACTTCAAGGGAAAACAATATCTTCTAATCTTGATTTTTATTTCACAATGAAATACATGAATTTGTGTAAAATTTATTCAAGGATAATCATAATATAGAAATACAGGATAAGAAAATTATATTCTCAATGTAATTTATGCAAGCAGCTACCCTATATCCATAAATTTTCTCTTTTTTTCAAAGTGCAAGATTACTGACAATTATATATTTGTCTCGGAAAAGTGATATGTTGAATGCACGGGTAAAACATTATTTTAGTTTTCTGAGAAAATTCAATTTTCATGGTATCTATCATAGGGGGAGCAGCTCACTTATGACATCACAAAAACCAAATCTTTTAAAATCTACAAGCTGCAGTATTCTTCTTTTTTTCTGCTTTCATGAAAACCAAATAAACATCAGGGTGAACTTTTCTTCAATATTAGTTTTCACTTTTCTTTTATGTGTTTACTTTTACATTTGTAATCACTGCAAATTAGTGGTTAAAAAACAAACTGAAGAATGTATAACACAGCAAGAGCTTGTATCATTCAACATATCTAAGCTACATTTTCATGATAGATTAGAAACAGACATAAGTCCAATTGATCAAACTCATCATTCATAAACTGTAACTTAATCAGATTGAGTTCATATTTAGAACATCTGCATAAAAGGAAGGAGGGAAGAAAAAGAGTGAGCGAGAGAGAGAAAGAAAGAAATGAAGAAAGACAGACAGACAGACAGAAAGAAAGACAGACAGACAGACAGAAAGAGAGAGAGGCTTGGAAAGGAGTTTTGAAATAGTTTTACAAACCCAAATTACACCAGTACCTTCATTTAATTAATCAGAATCTGATGTTCATGCATTCTGACATTTGCACCTGAAAAATAAATCTTTGGTGCTCATATTAATCAGATACAAATTACATAACACAATCCTAATATATACACAAAAAAGTGGTTCAAAATATTGCCATTGTTCCAACAACACCAAAGTGGTAAAAAGATTCTGAATCTAGAATAATGCTGCATAATTTGAAATCATGATGTAATGGTGAATATAGAAAAATATCATACTCTTGAATAGCTAAAAAATAAACAATTACTGAGAATCGATCATCCTCATTTCCTAATAAATAAAATACATTTACTTAAACAGCTGAAAGTAAAATTGTAATTAAATTTGACTTCAAATAACATGTATTTTCCCATGCTGAGTAGGAAGTGACACCTTCAGGGGCAAGCTGAAAACAAGAGTGCTTTTTGACAGATATCGACTTATTGTTCAAACATGTATGTAATTTGTTTTTGTTGTTGTTTTGCTCTGAAGGGCCTTGATCATCTAATCAAGATGAAAAGTGCGCTATATAAGGCCGTGTTTATGCTTCCACTTTTCAGGCCAGAATCAGCGTTTCCAAACGTGATTAGTCCAAAACACGGTTGCGTCCATGCTTACTTTCATTTAAACGCTGTTTCAAAACGCCGATCGTAAACTCACAAAAAGGTGCGTTTGTAAACGTCGTTTGACCAGAATCAGGCTTTCTGAGGAAGTATAAACAGAACCACGATCGTAAACGTGTTTAAATGACGTCATTTGGTAATGCTTCCGGTGAGATGAAAATCCGCGGGCAAATACAGTCGCATTGCTCCATGGTCGCATGTTACCCCCATGGAATTACCTCTCATCTCCCTTGTTTTGCATGTGTAGTACTATTGCTAGCATTTACTCTTCCAAGTTTGTCATCATGATGAACGTTGAGGGATTTACACCCCAAAAACCCCCTGGAACATATGAGTTATAATGAGGAGACATCGCCAGATGCCCCAGTAGCATAAACAAATAGATATTTTATTATTTTCTACACTTAAATTCTTTATTTTTTCTTACTATTTTCCTCACCATGGTGGAAATTATATGGCTATATCAAGAAGCTCCATGCAATGACTAAAATATCGTAAATTGTTCAATGTTTATAAAACAGTTGACGTACCTTCCCCATAACAACACTCGGAAAAAAAACTTTTGAAAAAGGGCGCGCCCAATTTGACCTCGCTTTCCTGCTCAACGAAAATTACAATGCGAAGCCAGCTGGAAATCGTGATTTTGCCTCTGAAAATTTAAGCATAAACAGCACTCCCAGAACCACGTTTACGATCGGCGTTTTGAATCGACGTTTGAAAACGCTGATTCTGTCCTCGCAATGGAAGCATAAACACACCCTAAGTCTCATGTATTTTTATTAGTATTATTATTAGAAAGCAGCAGGATAATAGATTTATGACACATATAGACAAGGTACACATACACGTATCTATATCAATCATTACATGGCAAAGTTTCTTATTTAAGATGCAGTGAGCAATCCAGCAGTCCAACTAAAAAATGTGACCACAATCTATTCTAGGTAAAAATACATTATAAGAATTCACAAAATATTTTAAATCTGAAAAAAAAAGATTAATAAAAAAGTTCAAACTTCAAATCAAACTACATGAATGTATTGCTAACTATCAAAATATTTCACAATCAACACAATCAAGATGGAATGTAAAAAAATGTCTAAATTCATGAAAGCAACTATCATTTGACACCGGAAAAGGACAGCACAAAAAACCTTCATATAGTACTGATTACAGAACATGATTTTTTTTCTAAAACTATAGAAATACAAGTAGATAGATTAAGAATGACAAAAAATATATTTCGTATAGCACCTATGACATTCAGATGAAGTGTGAGATGAGCTACTAAAATTGATAATTTTTGGTAGGCGAGGACTAACCACTAACCATTTCAAAATCAAATTGAAATTCTATTCCAGAAAAAAAACTTTGATTGAAAATAACACAAATAACACTACAGAATATTATAGTACAGTTTGACTTCTATTTGATAAATTTGAGATGCAGCTCAATCATGATCTGACCACAGCTACTCGCCACATGTTTGCTATTGGTCGAATGCTGCTATTCAGTCTAGAAATTGAAAATTGTCAGTTGTGAATATCTGACGAGAAATGTTGATGAACAGCCCTCCATGCAACAATAAATATCAATCAACTGAAATATAATAAGCTCTATGAAAAATCCCCGCCAATAGCTATGTGTCATTGCTATCAACTTTTTTTTGAAATAGGAAATAAAGAAGATCCTGCTTTGCTTAGAAGAAAAATACAATCATTTGATCAGTTCAGCAATGCTTTGAAATTTAACACAGTTCGGTCATGCTGTAAATTACATGTAGTTTTCTTCCACAGGATTAACTTTTACATTTTAAATAAATTCATGTCAGTTACACTCTATTTGACACCAGTGAATTATGAAATGCCGTAATTTCTCAGGTATCTATTGATTTAGAATGAAAATCAAAGCATACACACATCTGACATGAGACTAGAAGAAATCCTCAGATATCTGAATCAATTAAAACCATTCTGAATACATCTTTCCATGCCTCAGTTTCCTGCATGGATCTACACATGAAATGAAAAGAATATTCTTCTCATAAAACTATTAAAATCATGTAACGAAACCCTAATGGAATACAAAATTTGTGAAAGATATACACACATTTTATGGGAAACGGTCCATGGGGCCCCAAGATATGACCTCAAGAATACATAATTAGCCCCGATTGGGGTCAATGTATTATCGGCCTGGTTCCTAACATTTAGAACCAGGCCAAAAATACACTGACTTCAATGGGGGCTAATTATGTATTCAGGAGGTCATGTATCTAAGGCCCACAAATTTTGGTAGTAGGGGTTTTTCATCACGCCCTACCAAAATATGGTATCAAAAACGCTGAAATGCTAAAAAAGTTGTTTGTGACGTCATCACTTTGGTACTCTATTGTATTGTATGGCTCGAAATAGAATACCAGAAATATTCCAAGAGTTTTGGGCAAATATTCCACGAATCGTAGATGAGTGGAATATTGGCCTAACGAGTAAAATATTTCTGGTGTTCCATGAAATAAAGCCATCCAATACAATAACTATCACCTATCCCATCCCCCCCCCCCAAAAAAAAAGAGGGAGAAATTTGTTTGAACGAGTCATGTCATCACTTACTTCATACAGCATCATCACTTCATAAGATCAAATTTGGTCGTTGACATGCGACTCGCATGTATTTCATTAGTACGTCATTGCGCTCTATGCCAGTGCTGCGTATCACATTGCTTTCATTATTGTACGTGTTGCATATTTCACGCATTCGCGCATGCCCACTAGACTGTTGAATACAGTCTCATATATTCAATGGCAAGTTTTGTACGGGAGCCTATATGGGCTATTCTTCTAGGGATATGCTCTGGTATTGAACGGGCAATTGAAGCAGACCTAGAACCTAGAAATTTTGACCAATCAGCGGAACAGGTTATTCGACACTCTTAAATACAGGTTTATAATGTGTCACACACCACACCAAAGCTCTTTGTAAGACAAACATAATGTGTCATACGCACCACCAAAGGAAAATTTAGAGTGTGACTTTGACTTTAAATTTGTGTCAAACATGTCCATAGTGACAAGAGAGATTTCAGCTCTGACTTAACTATTTTCTTGAAAAAATTCCCTTATCCCTTTGCCTATTTCCCCTCAGGATTGCTTGGAGATAAGGGAAGTGTTACCTACAGGCACCATGAATTGCGCTTCAAAAAATTGAAAATAAATTACTTCTTGATATGGTTGAGGCACTATAATTCAGACTTCTTCTTCTTCATCTTCTTGTCTTTGCCTTTGCCCTTCTTCTTTCCTTCATCCTTCTTCTTGGTGCAGACTCCATCTGGTCCGTAGCATAGTCTCTTATCAAGCTTTCCTTTAAGGTAGAATCCATAAAGCTCCTCCTCCTCATAGTCGCCAAGATAAGACTGACACATCTGCAACATTCTATGAAAAACAAAAACAAAACATCTTGTGACTGCGTGCAACACATCAGCTAGCCTTGCAGAAGTCAATCTAAAGCAAATCTAGAGGCATTTGGTGACTTTGCAAGCAGGGTAAAAGCACATTTATGCATCCCAGTTTAAGCAAACAGTTGTACATGTAACTGACCTTTTTTTAATTTCTTATTAAAGGGGAAGTCCAACAGAGGAATGAAAGGGGGGAAAAAATCTTCAAAATCAGAAAAGAAAGTTAAGACATTGTAAATTTTTCAACTCAATTCAATTTCAATTTATTTCATTCAGGTAAAAATATATATACAATAAAATAGAATGTGGAGACAGCTTTGAAGAACATTGCGTTATTATTAAATGCTGCCATCAATATACAAACATTTAAAATTGAGTAATTTACAAGAACATATGAAGCTGATACAAATAAAGACTAATTGAACATTCAACAAAATCTTACGAACCCTAAACAGACACAACATAACAAACATTTAAAAAAATACTAAAGTGAGCCTGATAATTTACATGTAAATGTAATTTTGAATGAGAAGTATGATTCTTTTTTAAAATGTGTAAAGAAGGACTTGATTTCATTTCTTTTGATAGAGCATTCCAAATTTTGTGTCCTTTATAAAAAACTGAATTTATGCCAACAAGTTCTTAAAAGAGGAAAAAATAAAAATTGAATTTGTTTTGCATTCATATTGCTTCTTTTCACAGGCACAATAATGTAATAAGCAATTAAGAGATTTGATGTCTTACTATTTAAAAATTATGACTTTTCATCAAATCAAAGTCGGTTACAGCGATGTTATTTCAAAATATTCAGGGAGGGACCAATTTGTGAATCTTTGAAATTTCAAAACTTTCTTATTTCATGCTAACATGAAGAAGGAAAAGTCAAATCAGCCTAACATTGAGGAAATTTGATGGAAATTTAAATGTTTGAATTTGGCCTGTATAATACAATGATTTAACAGACAAAAAAATACACAAATTGCAACAGAAGCTGCCCCCCTCCCACTAATATAAAAAAAAAAACAGATTGAATCTCACCCCCAAAAGAAGACTGCATCCCCCCTCATCTTTTCATAATTTTTCGGGAGAAGGACTACATCTTAGGGGGTCAGTGCAGGGAAAACACCCCAATACGTCTTTGAAATATGAGCTCTTTTTTTTTTTTTTTTTCAAGAAATACTTTTTAATTCCCCAAACCATCCCAAATTCAGGGGCTAATTTGCTAGCTTTACTTCCAAATGCCTGTGATGATTATGGATACTATTTTGATGGCTACCCAGTGAATAGGGGGCCGAAACCTAGCCCATTTCCAAGTAAACCCTACCTTACATCGGGGCATTATGGCCCCCACACTAGACAATTTGCATGATAAATCTGCCACACATATTTTTATGACTGCGCCGCCCGCTGACTTTAGTTTCAAGCCTCGCACAACGTTTGAGACCAAGTTTGTGATGCCCAGGTTCACGGTTATGAAAATGCACAACATCAGATAAGAGCATGTCAGACCAAAATTGCTGCAAAAAAAAAAGATTTCTTCTCTTTCTACTTGGTATACTTGGTAGATTCGCCCTCAATTACCAAGGGAAGGTCTCTCAATTATTTGTTCTACTGATGAACCTCTCTGTACTCACTCTTGTCAAATTCAAATTCAAATTTATTTATTTCACTTCCATCAAACAAAAACAAATTGTATACCATATACAAACATAAATATTTGTATCCGTTGCAAAAAAAAAAAAAAAAAAAAAAGTAGAAAGTCAATGATACAAAATGTGTTTTCAGCTAAAATTCATTAATGAGTGATTATTTTTACTTTTATTTACAGCAGTCATTTAACTGATGTTCTTTATGGCCGAAATAAGTCGCTGACGAATTTAGTATTAAAAAAAATTTTTTTTTTTTAAATCATACATAAGAAATCGATTTTGGTACAAGAATTGTTTTAATTTACAATTGTCCCCCCCCCTCCTCCCCCCCCCCCCAATAATTTAAGCTTGCAAGATAGCTCAAGTAAGTTTAGGGTTAAGGGTAATCTGAGACAAGCATACATGAGTATAAGCCAGTTCACGGTTAGCTCATGATCAACTTTTCTCAAATGACCTTTGTGATTTTTCATTAGGATAAGCACTATCATTTTCAATTGTAGATGTTGCGTAAGCTTTACGGTAGAGTATTCAAATTCTAAGAACAAAAGGCATTGTATAGACCAGGTGACTAGAATAGTACACCAGGGATGAAGTTTGGAAATCTGTTTTATTGTCTGCCTTTGGCACATTTGACTATTGTTTAGGCTACTGTCAAATACCAGTGATTATGAAAGCTCTATTTATTACTCTTCAGCTTGGATGTGATAAATATTTTGAAAGGAATACCGGTACATGAATAATCATCAAATCACAAATGCCTATGTCAGTGAATTTGAAAGCCACCTTCATGGTTGTCTCCAATGACCTCTTTCTGCTCGTGCGCAGTTTACAACCGTGAACAGGCTTATTATATGATTGACTGGACTGACCGGGTTGGGATTGGTTTTTACCTGAAAGGCCATTTGCCTCCTCCTTGCATGATACCTGGTGTATCTTGAATCTTAGATCCAGGTCCAGACAGACGCTTCTTACCATTGATTTCCTTCACTCCAACACTGTATAAAGACAATGACACATTATCATTTAAATTGCATTTCTCATGGGGCTCAGACACACATTGATCAATGTGAATCTCAACAGTTGCATTTAAAGGAGAATGAAACTCTTGGAGCAAGTTAGCTTTTGTGAAAGCAGAAAAATCTAAGAAATAAGATCAACAAAAGTTTGAGAAAAATAGGAATAGCAATAGAAGAGTTATGAGCATTTGAATGTCGAGATCACTAATGCTATGGAGATCCTCTCGTTGGCAATGCGACCAAGATCTATGATGTCACAGATGAACAACTCTCCCCTTTTGGACACTGAAAATATACCCCAAAACATCTCTTTTTGCTCATTCTAATCATATGACAAATGATTCATCAATGATATAATGTTGTGAAACCTCTGTACTTGTCCTCTCATAAAGAGAACACCTCACCTTGTGATAGACTCTATAAAAGTGAGAATATAAGTGAAATAAGTACTAAAGTAATGAGGGAGTTGTACGTGTGTGACATCACAGATCTTGGTCGCATTGCCAATGGGAGGAACTACATGGCATTAGTGATCTCAATATTCAAATGCTCATAACTTTCTTATTATTCATTCAATCTTCCTCAAACTTTCAACAATATGTTTCTTTGATTTTTCTCTTTGATATGGATTCAGCTGGTTTCAAGGGTTTCATTCTCCTTTAAGGCCTTTGCAGCAAGTGTAAATAGGTTTAGAAGCTTTTAAAATCATTTGAGGCCTTGAGGGAGTCATGTTTTGTTCGGCACATATTCAATGAATATTTGAAACATCTCACAAAAGAAAGATTCCACATCCTGTTATGCCTTTTATTTGTTAGCAAACATTTCTCAATTTAAGCTTTGTAATATATGCACAGGATCTTTGTATAATGAATGAAAATATGTTCACTAACTCTTCACAAGGTCTTTGAAAATCAGAATGTTTTGCACAAGACACTAATTTCACATGAATATTTAGCATTTGATTCTCAGAACAATTTCATGTTTGTGTGTTCTTTGTGCATTCTGACTTGCTGTAGTTCATTAACAGTATGCTGACCATCACACAAATAGCTTTAGGACTCAACCATCCGAAGAGATTCAGAGAAAAACTTCACTGACATTCACGTTCTTCAAACAATGTTTTGTCTTCCATGAAACCTCACTTAAAGGGGAATCCAACCCAAATATAAACTTGTGTTTATAAGGAAAAGAAAAATCAGACAAGTTGATGGGTGAAAGTTTGAACAATATTGGACAAACAACAAGAAAGTTATGAATTTTTAAAAGTTGTAAATATTGGTAATCACTATACCCATGGAGACTTCAAATTGGCCGCATATGGAATGTCATAGTGATGTACTCCATTACATATTATGGCTAAAATGTCAATATTCCCAAAATTTTTATTGCAAATTATATTTTTCTTTCATGAGGACATAAAACAATATACTACCTGGATTATATTAAGATTACTGCCCCAGGGGAATGGGAACCTAGGAGAAAACCACAAATCCCTGATAATAAAGTACATGGCCTATGGGAAAGTTGTCCTTGCCCCTTGTCATAATTTACTTACCAAGTTGCCAATTTGAAATTTACATAGTATTAGTGATCTCAATTTTAAAGCAGCTATAACTTTCTTATTGCTTGTCCGATATCTTTCAAACTTTCACCATTCTGTTTAATTTATTTTTCTCCTTCTCAACACAACATTTAATGGCAAAGGCTGGATTCCCCTTTACATATATGTGATGAGGGAGATACAGATTCTGAGAAGTCCAAATCAGCCATTACTTCTTGGAAAATAGCCTCCATACATCACCATTCAGCTCAATTCCAAAGGCACTTTAGGAATGTGTCATTCACTTTTTAACCTGCGGCACCTGCCAATGCTCTTATTCCCACAGACTTACACAGCGATCTCATGATTCTTGAATGCAATTTAAAGAATATTTATACTTTTTCTAAAACTGGAAAATTTCCCCCTCCACATTTAATTGTATGCAAAATATGAATTTACTTGCAAAAGTATATTGTGACCTCAGGAAAACATCCTTAAATTGGTGTATGTAATTTAAGCATTTTCAAGGTTCAAGTAACTAAACTGGGTTCCAAAAGAAACTGATCAAACTTTACAAGGGCACTGCACAAATTTCACTCAGTCAAAATGAACAATATTTTTACACAAGCTAAGCTTCAATAATCTTTACTCATTAATTAAGAGAATGTCGCAATCACAGAGAGGCTATAGCCCTTTACATTTTCACTGTCAAGGTAATTATTTGTGGTGAATGGCCTGGGGCTCTGTTGACATGTTGGTCAGAGGATTGAGACTCAACTTAACATTTCCCCAAATCTCCTTGTATGCTGTGGAACCATTTTGGCTAGAGTATATTCACTTATTAAAACACAAAAGAAGGAGGGGGTATAACTCACTTGTGAAACTCATCGGAGCACAGCTCTTCAAAGATATCAATGATTTCAGATTCCGGTAGTTTCTTCTTTAAAGATGGTCTTTTCTCATTTGCTTTGTCCAAGCGTTCTGTCATCTGAAATAAAGAAGGTGGATTGAGAGCAAATTCAGAGGTAAAAAATTATTAAATTACTTAAACTCCTACTGTCTAAATCAAGCTAAGTTTCAATGTGTTCAAGACAAGACAACTTTTTTTTACATTACTACGGGACAAAGTTGATAGATTCACGAGTCTCCCTCATTTTCACTGACTGTTTTAATTTGTTTTGTTTTTACCACTCTCTTGACCTGGGAATATATATTTGAGAACCATAAGAAAAAAAAGAAACATGCATTTTTAAACATTTTAACACTAAGAAAAGAAATTACAGAATATAGCACTAAAGGCCTATAATTTTTCATAAATGAATTTAAATGAACTCAAAATCTGTATTATTTTGAGTTTATTTATATTTTTGACCTGGGAATTAATGTTTCACAACACCAGAAAAAGAAAAAAACTGGAGGCTTAATTCCTCAGTTTGAAATTAAAGCAAAAAAGGACATTTTCAAACATTTGTAACACTAAGAAAAGAAATTGACTATATTTTTTTGCCATTATATTAAATGACAAGTGGGGGATCTTAAAATCAGGAAAGAATGCAGGATTTATTGGTGATGAGGTAAATATTTAAATCGTAAATTTTGTGAGATCATGTGTGTAGATTACGTGTTCTCAAGTACAAAGGTTCAAGTACAAGGATTAAGGATCTAGCAGTAACAGACTGGAATAGAATGGTAGTGAACTGAAGCAAGGCGTGACTGCTGCATGCTGGGTTTATAATATACTCTCTTCAGGGACTAAATGCAGGTACGTGTAAATGTGGTGCAAACCTGTAGACAGGGGTGGATCCACAATTTTTCTAAAAGGAGGGGGGGGGGGCACATTTCCCCAGGGAAAATTTGGCAAGCAAAAAAAAAAAGAAAAAAGAAAGGTCTTCACTTGTGTATGAACGACATTCAAATGAAAAAAATTATGCTGTGACGTTCAAAAGGGGGGTACACTTGTGCAAAAATGGCATAGGCCCCAATCATTATTCAAATTTAAAAAATTGATTATGGCTCTCAAAGGGGGGGGGGGGGCCATGGGCCAAATGTGCCCCCACCCATGGATCCGCCACTGCCTAGAGAAAAAGCTTCATCATCAGTTAACAAAGGCGTTAATTCAACCCTCAAATATGCAACAAAGAAGGAGAAGTAAAAATACAAAACACATTTTTCAAGAAAAAATATAGAAATGCATGTACCATACCTAACTTTAATTCTTGGTTAGACAAAAATAACTGTCTTTTCTAGGGATTTAATTGAACAATATCTGACATTTCACTAGTACATCATCACCAGGCAGAGTGTAGCCACCCAACATGACCAGTTGTACAGAGACTGAAGGCAGCTTTTCTCGTCTAAGAAATACTCACTTTATTGCAGTTAATAAAGTAGGATTGATAAAACTACACTTATTTCTGAATTCTGTCTCCTGTTTATATTTCAGATGAAAAATCTTGGTTGATATAATTTAGACTTAGAGTATTAAAATACCTACCATATGAGTGAGAATATGACAGGCATCGCATTTCAATGACGAAGGTAGATGAGGTGAATGATGATCCTCATCATCTAGATCAGGAGTTGAAAAATTAATGGTTCCAAGACTCTCACCAGGTGGTCTGGGAGGAGCTTCTTCCTCCTCCTCCTCTTCTTCTTCTTCATCTGTAAAGTCATCCCCAAACTCTTCTTCTTCCTCTCTTTCAAATCCTTTTCTCGGCCCTCTTTTCAGTGGTAAGGTTCCTTCTTCTTCTTGTGCATAAACGACGTGTGCACTCATCAAACAGAATGAAAGTAAAATTGTGGAACAAATTAAACGATTCGCCTTCATCTTTGTCTTTGACTTTGTGACTTGTCAATTTGTGTAATCGCAGCAGTGACAATGCAGGTAACACAGATTGTTGCAAACTCACGCCAGAGGTTCGGGGTCCACTTTAGTCAGCACGCCGGTGAGACGTCGAAAATGTAGGTGCTGCAAAGTTAGTTTAACTAATAAGTAGCAAATCTTTACATTCAGCTTTGGATTTGGCCGTCAAAACCTTGTCAGTGAAACAGCTGTCTACTCTGATATCAGACAGCTTGCAGCTTAAGTTAAGAATGAAATAAAAAAGAGTACTATACTAGGCAAGAAGAGAAGTATTTTAACGACCAACAAACAGCAGCAGACAAATTTCGACGAATCGCGCTCGTACACGTATCGTAATATGGCGAATGAATTGCGACCTCTACGTTTGCAACATAATTAGTGGGCGTTTCTATCAACAGGTCCTAAATTCTTGAAAACATATTCCCCAAGTCACCGGGTATACATTTTGGTCCAGCTGGAAGATCCTTCTGTAATGTCATTTTATTAATGTTATCAATCCCTTTCAGACATGGCAAAGTTAGGGGGATAATTGCAATCAGCATTAATATCGCGACTTCAATGATGGAGACCGATTATTGACACAGCTCTTTTCTAAACATGTAATTGGTGTAGAGAGTGGGGGCTTGGAGGCCACGTGCCCCCCACCCCCATCCAACAAAAAATGAAAGGAGTAGAAAAATAAGAAAAGAAATACAAGAAAAGAGAAAGAGAAAGAAGTAGTTAAAAAAGGGAAATTAGGGTTAGGAAAAGGGTCAAGATGAATATCTAGTTAAATCACAAAATTATGGCTTTTTAAGCTTTGTTTAAATAAAATTGAATTAAATTTTTAGTTTAAATTGTCCCATTTTTTTCTCTCGATTCAATCGCTCTGGACTACGAACGTGTTATTTTCTTAAATAATCTATCACCAAATTATATTTTCATTTGATATTGGCCCATTAATTCTTGCTTCGCTGGCCACGGCACATTTAAAAAAATGTCACACATTGTCCATGTTATGCCCACTCAAATAATTGGGCTTAAATATGCCTCTGAGCCAGTGGCGTACCTGGGATTTTTCACAGGGGAAGGGGGGGGGGCAAAACCGTCCGCCAAAAAATTTGACAAGCCCCCCCCCCAAAAAAAAAAAAAAAGTCTTCAATCACAAATGAAGGATCTCGTACCAGAAAAAAATTTGACAAGCAAAAAAAAAAAAAAAAAAAAAAGGGTCTTCAAGCTCGTCAGGGGGGGGGGGGGGGCAGGGATACGTCCTTTGCATGGGTTGTGGCTCGTCAGGGGGGGGGGCAAACTGCCCCCTCTGCCCCCCCCCCCCCCGTAGGTACGCTAGTGCTCTGAGCCATGGGAGAGGCATTTGAGTCATTTTGGAAATGACGTCTCTTGAAAATGACATTTCGTGGACTGTTTTTTCCAGCTTTCTTACAAAATAGCTATTGTAATCTATATATAGATAATTTAGGCTGAAGACCGTAATCCGCTATATGGGACACAGTTATGTAAGCCCAGCCTATTCTGCCAAATCGATGATAAATAATAATAGAAGAATGACATCTCATTTTGGTTTTTCTGGCTCTAAATTATTTATGCAGGAATCACTTCATGAGCTTGAAATGATATTAAGTGAATCAGTAGTTTAAAATAAAATGTACATGCTTTGCCACGAGTGCAAGGATATTCAATTTGATACTAGATTACCCCCCCCCAAAAAAAAAAAAAAAAACTGAAAAGCACAATGAGCAATAATTTTAACAAACCCTAACCGAGAACTATCAAGTTACACACATGGAAGGCACCAAGGCAGGGAGGCAGGTCGTATTGAAAAATTGAAAGGGCCGGGCGGAGAAGAAAAGAGGAACTGCATCAAAAGAGAGGTATAAGTCATGTAATTGCCCCTGCAAATTCACCCCTCTTCTATAAAAAAAAAAAAAAAATACCATGGTGTCGCCCCTGATTACAGTAATGCAATATCAAATCGCTTTGGTTAGCTTGCCCTTATGTCATGCATTAGTTTCAAGTAATATCAATTTATATTTGAAATTTGCTTTTTCGCAAAGGCATAGGTAAAGGCCTACAAAATTATAGTACACACCCCCGGTATACACCTCACTAATTATAATCTGCCTATAGATAAGAGGGTTAAGAGAAGAGAAGATGGGGAGAAGATTGAGAAGAGATGTATTGGATTATGAAAGGAGAAGGCAGCAGATCGGGATAGGGGTTAAGGAGAAGAGGTGAAAAAGATCATGCAAGAGAGAGAGAGAGGGAGAGGAAAAGAAAAAAATGCAATACCTCAGTGAAACAAAAAGGCATGGATTGCAGTGAATTGTCCTGGGGAATAATCATGAGATTAAAAAAAAGTTATGATTTCACCCCATTATCTGTCTCATTTAAGTTATGAAAATATGAATTTCTTGGTTTAGAGTATTAATTATTCTGACAATTAATGAAATCCCTGTTTAGAGTTTACAAATCTGGGACATTCAGAACAAAATCCTAGCTGTTAAGAGTGTGCAATTCTTGGACATGTGCACAAAATCCGCGTCCGTGTCCAGTGGCCTCCCAGTGGCCTTCCCTTGAATCCTCGTTTCGGGTGCTTTTGCCAGGCCGATTTTCGCGCATGCCTTTTATCCACTCTTCGATGGCAGTGATCGACCCCCCCAGGACTGTCATCAAATTTAAAGGACAAGTCCACTCCAACAAAAATGTTGATTTGAATAAAAAGAGAAGAATCCAACAAGCATGACAAGCATAACACTGAAAATGTCATCAAAATCGGATGTAAAATAAGAAAGTTATGACATTTTAAAGTTTTGCTTAATTTCACAAAACAGTATAATAATAATTTATGCACACTCTGGCTGGTATGCAAATGAGGAGACTATGACGTCATCCACTCACTATTTCTTTTGTGTTTTATTATATGAAATATGAAATATTCTTATTTTCTCCTCATTGTCAAGTGATACAACAATTAATTCCTCCCTGAACATGTGGAATTAGCATTGTTTAATACAAAATCAAAAAAAAAAATCAATTCAATTTATTGACCATTAAAAAGACATCAAAATATTACAAAAATAACATGATACAACAAACTAATTCAAAATATAACAGGTTACAAATTACTTAATGGTCAGGACCCCTAAGAAGCAAGACTGCTTATAGCCGGGGCCCTACAAATAACATAAATGGTAAAAAAATACTGTATGGTTCAGTCAAGTTGGTCCTTAATGTCAAATCTATAAAAAATGAAATATTGTATAATTCAAAACAATAAAAAATAAAAGAAACAGTGAGTGATGGACATCATCGACTGACTCACCTAGTTGTGCATATCACTGTTTTGTGAAAAATAAGCAAAACTTTAAAATGTCATAACTTTCTTATTTTACGTCCGATTTTGATTAAATTTTCAGCACTATGCTAGTTTGATTTTTCTCTATATTTTATTCAAGTCAGCATTTTCCTGGGGTGGACTTGACCTTTAATGGTCTGACGCTGGCGTCATATCCACGGTTTTCCCATTTATTCTGGAAAACAAAGAGCTTCGACCATGTACCTCTCAATTTGATATTGTAGAAAGATTGAAGAGCGCCATCATGATCACATTTTACAAAGGTGATTTCTCATTTTTTATATTAGATTGGAAAAAAAAATAATTAGCGGAATTTAAAGGAGAGTAAGTCTTGACCCCACCCCTTAAAATTTTATTTAATGCCAGTTGGTACAACTGGTACAAGCACATGATCAGAAGAAGGTAATTGGTACTATAAAGTGACATGGTGGTTTAATATTTAATGAGACAAGCACCAACTTTGATGTCTTGATTATTATATTATTTTGAATTGTGTTTTTCACTAGATCCACAAAAACAACAATACGTCCACCAGCGACTGGTATTTCACAGTAACTGTTAGCCAAGTATACATGGTTATATACCAACATGCTAATTGGAAATGATCACAATTATTGTCTTGTTGAATTATTTATCTAAATAATTCTCATGTAGAATGTGTGTATCATGTCCTTATCATAATTGACATTATTTTGTCTTCTTCTATGTTCTTCATGTCACTCTCCTCTTCTTCACCACTTTCTCCTTTCCTTTCTACCTCACTCAAATATCTCTTTCTATTTTTAAGTCCTTACTCCCTCTCTCTCCCCCTCTCTCTCTGCCTCTCTCTTTCCATCTCTCTATCTCGTCCTTCCCCTGTGCTTATCCCTCTCTTCCCCAATCTTCCCTGGATGAGATAATTATATCTTGAAGTATATCAGTATAGACTAATATTTTTTCCTTTATAATTCTGTTTTTATTATAACAAATTAAAGTAAATTACAAAATTTATATATGATTATTAAGTGATTGCAAATCACACTGATAAACACAAGGTGGATACACAAAAGAGACAAAATAACAACAACAATAATAAAATAACCCCTACCCACTTATCCTCTCTAGACTTAAGTTTTGATATAGAATACTGTGGTTGCATTTTCGTTCATTTGCCTTTGTATTGTACTTCATGATATGAATAAATAAATAAATTAATTAATAAATAATGAAGCATTTAAAGTAGAAATCCAATAAATACTTTCATAGTGTGTTCATTGGTATGCTACTTTAGTCACCCGCTCTATTCAATTTCTTCATCCTGCTTTGCAAGTCCGGTTTGTAAGGCATTCCTATACATAATATCTTGCTTTGAAATCTGCCTATCATAATGAAAGAAATGAATGGTCATTTATTTTGACAAAAACTTGCCCATGAAGTAACTACGAAATGGTGACTTATTCTACTGCGAGTGACAGTTCGTATATACATATGAAAGTCCAAAACTTCACTCCTTTCATTATATATAACAAAGGATAACAGATAAACAAAAACCAAGTGAAAAAAAAACAAATTCATTAAATAATTTCTCTTTATTAATTAGGCCAATATTTAAAAACACATTTTCAAATCATAAATTATAAGAGCTCACAATGAAACATTTTGTTCACAATTTTGAGCAATTTTCGCTTTATGAGAGACAATTTTGCTTAAAACTGTTCGATTGTGTTTAATATCGTACGATTTTTTTTTCAACATAAGGAAAATAACATAAAAAAAAAACAAAGGTAATTCAAAATATTCGTTATGGCATTCATTCAGAATAGGCCTCATATTTTTCTTTCTTTTTCTTCTTACTAATGGCAGTACTCAATGTTTGGTCCTTTTCTCATCCAATGGACATGGTGGAGCTACAAGACCCGGTGGTTATAATCTCATAAGAACTTAAAATAAATAAATTCGTCATAGGAAATAAGGGGCGCAAAAAGAGAGAGAAGAATATGACGAAGAAGGGTATATCGTCGAAGAGAAAAGTATGTTTGCATGTGCAGAAAGGCTTTGTAGAATGTGTTTTTTCTTCGTACTTTGATACTTGAGGCATTGAAGGGAATTTATTAATTTAATATTTATCTATTTTAATTGTAGATTTATAGCATTGCCAATTATTGCGTTAAACAATTAAATGAGTCCATTGACAAGTTGTTCAAAAATCAGCGTCTGATCAATATGGGGTATACTTCCTTGCCTTGAGGTACGCCGAGAGAACGGACTCTGTCTTGATGAATTTGTAGAAATTAAGAAGATATGGTTAAGACTTGAAGTAGTCTTAGATGTAGAAGGCGCCCTCGATGAAGAAATTCATGATATTAAATATTATACTAAATCGACGAGAGTGAGCTGTGTGGAGAAGTAAATTTATATTAAAGTTAAGGATTCTATAATAACCTGGGAAAACAAGGTTCGAAGTATTTAATCTATACCTGGATGATAGAAGTTAAGAATATGTATGTCTCACGGACCACAGTCATAATTTTGTTTAAAGGTCAAGTCTATCCCAGAAGAATGTTGATTTGAATAAATAGAGAAAAATCAAAACTAGCATAATGCTGAAAATTTAATCAAAATCGGATGTAAAATAAGAAAGTTATGGCATTTTTAAGTTTTGCTTATTTTTCATAAAACAGTTATATGTACAACTTAGTGAAATGAAAATGAGAGAGTCGATGATGTCACTCATTCACTATTTCTTTTGTTTTTTACTGTCTGAATTATACAATTTTTCATTTTTTACAGATTTGACAACAAGGGCCAACGTGACTGACCCATGTAGTAATACATTAATGTTAATTGTACATGTTCAGGGAGGAATTAATCTTTGTTTCACTTGACAATGAGGTGAAAATTAGAATATTCAGTATTTCATGTAATAAAATACAAAATAAATAGTGAGTGGATGATGTCATCAGTCTCCTCATTTGCATACATTTTTTAACGATTGATTGTATATTGACTACTGACAACGTACAATAAATCGTTAAAATCAAGCGTACGATTGCTGATTAACCTAAATCGGGACACAGGAATTGAATTCCGGACGTTCGTGTGTCTAGTCAGACCACTCGGCCACGGCATGCACCTCCAGGGAGTTTAATTAAAGTTTTCAGTATCGACAGATTGTCTTTCTTCGACAGGTAAGAAAGTCAGAGGCCAGTGCTTCTCGAGCCAATAAAAACCAATCATCTCACTAAAATGGTAATCACTGGCAACTTTCATCACACGTCACCTGACCTCTAGGGGCGTATCCTTCACACGTAATACTGAATTACCTTGTTTCCAACGTAGAATATTCCTCCTGACTTGTGGAGAGATTCCGCGAAGAATTCATAAAATGGTTTGAGTTTCGTATCTCTCAGCTTCAGAAGACCAGCTACCTGAATCATGAAGGATATCTAACCGAAATTTTCATAAATACGATAAAGACGGATGATGATGATGATGACGATGATGATGGTGACGATGGTGGAGGTGGTGGTGGTGGTGGTAATGATGATGATGATAATAATGATATTAACGATAGTAAATCTGGTGTGATGATTGTGTTTATGGTAATGGTGGTATAGTAATCATGATGGTGATAATATTAATTTTATCCGGCCTCACTAAAAGTTTTCGAAAGCAAGGGTAGTTCTGGGTGACTTTGATTTAAGCCTCCCATTATTCTCTAACTCCATTTCTTTCACTCTCTTACATAATTATTGCTATTATTTTCATTGCTATAATTATCATTATCATACGTAACCATCGTTAATAATCAAGTCATTACGATTGTCATAAAATTGTGAAAACTCAGGGGTAGGGCGTTTGCACGTTGTGTTAAAGGATACATCGAAACGTATGCTTACCCTCTTGTCAGCATCAGGTTCATCAAATGATGTTGCCATGGCAACCTCGAAATCGACCACAACGCCTAGTATTTCATCAATTGCGGATGATTCATTGTTATTCCCATAATAACCTGTCCATGAAGGTATCAGAAACGGACAAAAAAGACTTAAAGGGAAGTCCAAATTGAAAATAATTGGTACTTTCTTGATAGAGGATACAAAATGAAATATCATTCATGTTTTTGTTAAAGAGGAGTTAAACCCAAATGAAAAATTATGTCAATTAAAATCAGAGAAGCTAATAATGATAAAATCAGAGAAGCTATTATTATAATGTCCAATTTCGATAAGACAAAATGAAACGAAAACCTATGAATTTTCAAAACTTCTGAAATGCTGCAACCACTTAACCAATCATGCCAATGGAGATTTCAAATTGACCGTCATCAGCTGACGTCATTATGCTGTATGATAGGTCAATTGCTCCAAATGATGTACTGATAGTAACATTTTTTTTTATTAGGATATGGAAATGTGTTGTTGAATATGCTTTATTTTATTACCATCAAAGATGCAAATGAAAGAGAAAGAGTTTCCCTACCACTTGTTACAATACATTCACCGAGTTGTCATGAGTCTCAAATTGACAACTCGGTGCATGAGACAAGATTATGAAATATATTTCTTATATGCTTTTCACACTGCACTTTTTTCCCTTAACCCCAGGAATTTGGTGGGGCTAAGGGGGGGGGGGGTCTTAGCCCCACCAGTTTCCCGGGGTTAAGCTTAGCCCACTTCGTTTTCACACTACGTTTTAGCAAAGTGGGCTAGCACGGTAAATAGTACGGTACTATCTGGCCCTGCAAAAAAGCAGGGTTAGCCGGATTATTGTGGTGCTAGCACCACAATTGCGGTGCTAATAGATGCAGTGTGAAACGAAACAGGGCTATGCAAAAGTGGGGCTAAGCATTAGACAATCACAGAAGTCGAAATTGCACGTTAATCGCGCTCCGTATGGTAAAATCATCAATATTTATGAGCTGTGTGATTGCCCGGGTTAAGGCGTTAACCCCGGCTAAGCAATAGTACGGGGTTAAGAAAGACAGTGTGAATCGAAAAAAAAAGATAGTATGGGGTTAAGGATAGTCCGGGGTTGAGGATAGTATGGGGTTAAGGAAATGCAGTGTAAAAAGCATATTACTGTCTTAATCTTGTCTTATTTCTATCGAGCCTTCACTCATTTGTTTTCCGTATTGTTGCCCTTTCGCACAGATTATCTTATTACAAAGGATGCATTCCGGCCCCTCCTACATCTTACCGAACTCTCTCGCTAAATAACGCCAAACTGCTCTACTCTGACTTTTTTTTTGCAGGAGTTTCTGCATTTATTGTAAAGCCAAAATAAATTTACATACATAAACATAATCGTAGTATGACATGAAAGTACATTGTAATGTGACAAATTTATAGTAGTGTCATATGGAAACCAATTATTCTATAGGTCTAGGTCTGGAAGAAAATCTTACGTCACAAATCATCAGAAAAGGAGAAAGAAGAAAAATGAAGAAATTACTTAATATCTTCCCATCTATTTCTAAGACGGGTAGTTGATCAAAAATATGTAATATATTCATGAGAATGAAGATAGTAATTATTATACAGTGTGACGATAATATCGAGGATAATGTGATAATGATAAAACAATAAATGCTAATAATAATAATCAACATCATAATCATCATCCAGGGGCCGCGGAACGGGGGGGGGGGGGCTGACAATGCAAAAAATCACAATCTTATGGTCATTTTTACGTTTTTGTACACAGTTTTGGAAAAGAGTGGGGGCTGAAGCAACCCCCCAGCCCCCCGCTTCCGCGGCCCCTGTCATCATCATCATGATCAACATCATCATCATTATCGTTATCATCATCAGCAGCATCATCATAATAATCATCATCATCATCTTAAATAATTGATTATCATGTCATTATAATAATCAGCATAATAACACTGTAATAAGTGAAAGAATGAGAATGATGTGAACACGATAAAATAGTGATTACGGTAATAGAATTGATAATAATGAATATGATAATGCAATATTAACGCTGTAAGTGGTATTGATAACGAAGCTAAAATATAGCAAAAAATAGAACAAAGGTAAAACTCAAAGGAAGACATTTTATTTTACCCGAACACAAGGCTTAATTATTCCGAAGTCAAAGATTCAGAAACGTTCAACTCGGCCAATATGTAATTTCCCCTGTCCCACTATCATCGAAACATTAAAGGAGCAATAAATTTGTTAGAAAAGAAAAGGAGTGATGTTTACTTGATTTTTCACCTTTAACTTTCAACAACCGCGTAGCCAGGATTTCATTTTGGAGGGGGCGGTAAATGCACGCGAAGCGTGCCAACACTTACAGAGCGCGCGAAGCGCGCTCCCTAGGGGGTGGGTGCAGGGAGGGGGAGTTTCCCCCTCCCGCGCGACCCGCGCGAAGCGCGAAGCTTTTGGTGTTTCATAAATTAAAATTAAAAGGAGCCGTCTCTCTTGTCTCTAGTACCTATATCAGCTCCAATTCAGTTGACTATATTGTGATTTTGAACCTTGTTTTCAAAAGTGATTGTGAACGCACAAAAAGGAATACAATGGAGGAAATTAAAATCATAATAACCCCGCGCGAAGCTAAAGCGTTTTATCAATTTTTTTGCCATGAAAAGGGTCCCGAGAAAAGGGTGTTCTCAAAGATATATTGAATACTTCCCTTGGAAAGATCAGATTTGATTACAAACATTTTAGCGACAGTGCATATCTTTAACTCGCAAAACAGAGGAGAAGAAGTGTATATGCCGGGAGGAAGATATTCCTCCCCGCGCAGAGCAATAAAACTCTGAAATTTCAAAGAGCGGACGTTTCATCAAATGCAGATATCTCTAATACCCCATCGGCTCTAATTCAATTGATTTCCTAAGATTATTGAACTTCATTACAAGGAAAATAGAGCGCAAAAAGATGAAACTTCAGTGATTTATTGAAATTATATAAAAAAAAGATGCCTAATTTTCTTGACTTATCCTGAAGCGCTTCATTTTTAATTATAAAGAAACCTAAGTGCCATTCAAAATTTCAAACTGAGGGCGCAAAACAGGACAGGAGATGAATGTGCAGGGAAATAACATGAAGAATAATATAATTTGAAAATAAATATTGTACTTTTTTATTCAATACGACACGAATTTTATACATTCCTCTTTTTAAATTAGGAACCTGTTTGCCCCCAAAATTATGGTTGTTTAGTACTGAGCTGAAAAGCGGGAGAAGTTGACTTTATGGAGGTGACGGCAGAAATTGATATAAAGATTTTACCCGCCCGGAGCCGACCCGACCAGAAGTTGCGCGAGCAAAAAAAAAAAAAAGATAACTTCATATACTTCGGCCTAACCTACTCTAATTCCATGCCCTAATAAATACATTTGAACTTTAACTGGCAAGAAACACATATAGCTGAGGTGGAAAAGCAGGTTAGGGGGGGGGAAACAATTGAGAACTTCAATATTGTCATTTAACCGCGCGCAGCGCGGAAGCAAAATTCATTAATAAATTTAGAGCAAGAGTGAAGGAGTTTCTCTTTGAGAAAAAAAATAAAGAATAAAAAGAAAAAAATTCCGACAAAGCTACCTTTTTTCCCTTTCCTCCCTTCCCTTTTCCTTTTTTCCTCTCTTTTTTCCCTTCTTTTTTTCTTTTTGGGGACGTTTTGGGGGGGGCGACCGCCCCCACCGCCCCCCCCTGGCTACGCGCCTGACTTTCAACTATTCTTGATCTCCATAAAATTATAGGCAAACCGTACATCTTCAAACTCTTGTCCTTGCAATGCAAAGAGCATTCGAGCTGGTTCACCTCGGGCACGTGCATCAAAGTATATTAGTTTGTAGCTGGGCATTTTGTTAAGATAATGATTCTTATACTCAAAATTCAATTAAATTCATCTTCTTGCAAATCAATGATAGTCTGACCGGAAAAGATAACACACTTTTTTTTGTCTCGCCTGCATAGCAGAGCGAGACTATAATAGCGCCGCTTTTCCGACGGCGACGGCGGCGTCGTCAACATTGAAATCTTAACCAAGGTTAAGTTTTTGAAATGTCATCATAACTTAGAAAGAATATGGACCTAGTTCATGAAACTTGAACATAAGGGTAAACAAGTATTACTAGACATCCTGTTAAAGTTTTGGGTCACATGAGCAAGGTCAAAGCTCATTTAGGGTCAATGAACTTAGACCATGTTGGGGGAATCAATATCGAAATCTTAACCAAGGTTAAGTTTTTGAAATGTTGTCATAACTTCAAAAGTATATGGACCTAGTTCATAAAACGTAGACATAAGGGTAATAGTGTATCACTGAAGATCCTGCCCGAGTTTCAGGTCACATGACTAAGGTCAAAGGTCACTTGCGGTCAACGAACTTTGGCCATGTTAGGGTTATTTGAGGAATTGTCATCATAACTTTAAAAGTTTATGGATCTAGTTCATGAAACTTGGACATAAGAGCAACCATGTACCCCTGAATATCATGTGCGAGTTTCAGGTCACATGACTAAGGTCAAAGGTCATTAAGGGTCAACGAACTTTGGCCATGTTGGGGTTATTTGAGGAATTGTCATCATAACTTTAAAAGTCTATGGATCCAGTTCGTGAAACTTGCATAAGAGCAGCAGTGTATCCCTGAATACCCTGTAGGCCTATGCATTTCAGGAACATGGCCAAGATCAAAGGCCATTTAAAGGTCAATGAACTTTGGCCGTGTTGGGAGTATGTGTTGAATCAATTGGCATCACAACTAAGGAAGTTTATAGATCTAGCTCATGAAACATCGACATAAGGATAATCAAGTATGAATGATTGTTTTGCACATGTCTTAGGTCACATGATCATGGTCAAAGGTCATTTTGGGTCAATGGGCATAATATTTTATTATCATATTAGTGTTTTCTTCTGTGAATAATATTCATTAGCTATTTTCAAAGGAAGCACTGCTTTTATATTGCATTGCGTAATGCAGGCGAGACTGCCAGAGGCGTTCCACTTGTTTTTCAATTAAAAGGAATCTAACCTTTACTGGGCATTTTCTACACAAATATTTACTATCGAAATCAATTGAACCATAATGTTGACTTTCAGAGATGTTGAATAGCGAGAGTCTAGACCGTCGTGTTTCTGAAGTATGTACACACTTGGTTGGGCATAATTTCGAAATGATTATGTTGGCCTATTATCCTACTGTAAATAAAAAAAATATGAAGGAGAAAGAAATGACAACGCAAAAAAAAATGAACACCCCACCCCTCTCACAAACACCCCGTTTTACCAGCCCTTTGAAAAATATGACAAAAACTTGAGCTTGATTAACAATGATTTCTTGTGGAAAAATATGCAAAATGCTGAAAAATGTTGATGATATATTTCAAAATAACGGAGTAATTAACAAACACGCCACAAGAGATCAACGTCATTATTTTTTTCAGCGATTGATTCTATACGAAATCATGGAAGGGAAAATGCTCTTTAAGAAAGTAAATGAAATTTCAGCAACACTGGGAGCAATACTGTGATCTAAAATGTGCAGAGTTAAGTTGAACTTTTTAAAATTGACCTAGACCGAAGGTGCACCTACAGAGTTTAGTAGTGGGCTGCACCTGTTAAAAGTGCCAAGTGTATTTATTTTCCTTGTAATGTCCAAACTGCAAAACGTACAGTGTAACCATAGAGCTATAGCTCTATGGTGTAACTAATACGACACCTCAATGATTTAATTTCCGAAACTGTCCTGCTTAAGATATTACAGGCAAGCAGATCGAACAAGAAAAGTCTGAGCTAATGCCCGGAGTTAATGATGAATTCACAGTGACAGTGCTTAATGATATGAAATAACCTATAAGATATGGAACGCGGAAAGGCTAAAATTTGATCACTGTCACTTTTGATTTGATGGACCTCCGTACCAGCCATCATCAAATCAAGTGCAGCCATCAGTAAATCAAAAGTGGCCATCATCATATCAATTTTCAGCATCATATCCCTCTGTACCAGCCATCATCAAATCAGTTTCTAACATCAAATCAATGTTGTCCTTTCGGCGTTCCTGATGTGCGCGCCAAAAGGACACCTGTAAGTTGATGGCAGCCACTTTTTATTTGATGACGGTTACTTTTGACTTGATGACGGCCACTTTTTACTTGCTTTTTATTTGATGACGGTTACTTTTGACTTCATGACGGCCACTTTTGACTTGATGGCGGCTGCTTTTGATTCGATGATGGCTGCTTTTGATTTGATGATGGCTGCTTTTGATTCGATAGTGGCCACTTTTGATTTGATGATGGCTGCTTCTGATTTGATGATGGTTGCTTTTGATTCGATAGTGGCCACTTTTGAACTGATGATGGCCACTTTAGATTTGATGATGGTCACTTTCAATTTTTTTATCGCTTTTCATTTGATGGTCACTTTTTGTTAAATGGTCACTTTTTATTTGATCACTTAATTTGATGGTCACTTTTTATTTGATGGTCACTTTTTATTTGATGGTCACTTTTCATTTGATGGTCACTTTTCATTTGATGGTCGCTTTTAATTTGATGGGCACCTTTTATTTGATGATCACTTATTTGATGGTCACTTTTAATTTGATGGTCACTTTTAATTTGATGGTCACTTTTAATTTGATCAATTCTTATTTGATGGTCACTTTTAATTTGATGGTCGCTTTTTATTTAATGGTCACTTTTTATTTGATGGTCACTTTAAATTTGATGGTCACTTTTTATTTGATGGTCATTTTTAATTTGATGCTCAGTTTTTATTTGATGGTCACTTTTAATTTGATGGTCGCTTTTTTGTTGCTCACTTTTTATTTGATGGTCACTTTTAATTTGATGGTCACTTTTTATTTGATCATCACTTTTTATCTGATGGTCGCTTTTTATTTGATGGTCACTTTTAATTTGATGGTCACTTTTTTGTTGGTCACTTTTTATTTGATGGTCACTTTTTATTTGTTGGTCACTTTTTATTTGATGGTCACTTTTTATTTGATGGTCACTTTTTATTTGTTGGTCACTTTTTATTTGATGGTCACTTTTTATTTGATGGTTACTTTATATTTGATGCTCATTTTTTATTTGATGATCACTTTTTATTAGATGATCACTTTTTATTTGATCATCACTTCTTTGACGGTCACTTTTTATTTGATGGTCACTTTTTATTTGATGCTAACTTTTTATTTGATGCTCACTTTTAATTTGATGGTCGCTTTTTATTTGATGGTTATTTTTTATTTGATGGCTACTTTAAATTTGATGATCACTTTTTATTTGATGGTTACTTTTTATTTGATCGTCACTTCTTCTTTGATGGTCACTTTTCTTTTGATCGTCGCTTTTCATTTGATCATCACAATTTAAGTTGATGGTTTCGGCATTCCATACATGGTCGCTTTATATTTGATGGTCGCTTTTCATTTGATCGTCGCTTTTATTTGATCGGCACTTTTCATTTGGTCGTCGCTTTTCATTTGATCATCACTTTTTACAGTACGTGCGCATAAACGTGTCGCAGTGAGCATGCACTGAGCAAATCCTCATGTACGTATATAGCTAGCGCGCTCTTTTTGCTTCCGAGAATTGAAGTGCAGGTGCATATATATGAATCTATTGATCGTGAAAAAATAAATCTGGAAAATGGAGGGTATACTTAATAGTTTAGGGATGCCTCAATCAGTTATTAACAACTTTCAACGGGAAGGGGTAAGTTGAAGTTAGAATTTACTTAGATCTAGACCTACGCTTTAGATCTAACTTTGTTTGTCTATTTTGTTGGTGTGAAACGGTACTATAGGCCTTGGCCTAGGCCCTACTCCCTCACAACATTGTCACTGGGGCGTTGCACTGGGGCCTATGCTCTAGTATAGACCGGCTAGGCTAGGGCCCTATCTATAAGTGTCACTAGGCCTAGTCACTAATAAGCCTAGACCAACCTGACTCCATTGTTGAGAACTGTGCTAGTAACTTAGTGTTAGAGCCAGAGGCTACACACGAAACCCATGCAAATGCAGAAAAAATACAGTTAGTGTTCAGTTCTTAAATATTTTCAGATCTCTAGACCCTAATAATATTAATTTTAGCTGATGATTGGCATTGCCCATTTTGCAAATGCAGCGCGGCGGGGGCAGAGGGAGGGGGTAACACTAACGAGTAACGTTGAGTCTTATCCATTGTAGTTATACACTCAAGCCTAGCGCCTATAACATACAGTTCAATTGTTACTGTTAACCCCCTACCCTCTACTCCTGCCCCCGTTGTGTTGAAGAAAACCTTTTTTTTTTTTTTTTTTTTTTGCTATAGGCTATTCATATTTATATATATATATATAAACAAGGCCATAGATATGAATAACAACAAACCGAGTCGCCCTTTTCCAAAACTCCCAACCCCCCTCCCCCCAGAAAATTTGTTGCGTCTATTATTGGGCTTATTTTCTTTTTACCCAAAATTAAGGGGGGGGGCTGCGTGCGCAACCTCCCAACCCCCTTGGCGACGGTCATGCAGTTGACCCACAGAAATTTAGAAAATTTATATTTTTCTTGCAAAAATGCATAAAATTTACAAAAAATTGTGCAACAAATCCTTCAAGTTCTGCTCGATTGCTTCGCTCCCTCACTTTCGAATAGGGTCTATTTTTGAAAATTGCAAGAGTTTTTAACAATGATGGGATGAGGATGTTTTAAACACTCTATCAAAAGTAGGTTCAATTTTGCACCTTTACCAATGTCACACCTGGAACATATTTAATGATGCAAATTTGCACCTTTCAGAAAAATAGGTGCAATTAAGCTGTACCTTTTAAGGTGATTTCTTTTCTGAAAGGTGCAAATTTGCATCATTAAATGTGTTCCAGGTGTGACATTGGTAAAGGTGCAAAATTGAACCTACTTTTGATAGAGTGTTTAAAACATCCTCATCCCATCATTGTTAAAAACTCTTGCAATTTTCAAAAATAGACCCTATTCGAAAGTGAGGGAGCGAAGCAATCGAGCAGAACTTGAAGGATTTGTTGCACAATTTTTTGTAAATTTTATGCATTTTTGCAAGAAAAATATAAATTTTCTAAATTTCTGTGGGTCAACTGCATGACCGTCGCCAAGGGGGTTGGGAGGTTGCGCACGCAGCCCCCCCCCCCCTTAATTTTGGGTAAAAAGAAAATAAGCCCAATAATAGACGCAACAAATTTTCTGGGGGGAGGGGGGTTGGGAGTTTTGGAAAAGGGCGACTCGGTTTGTTGTTATTCATATCTATGGCCTTGTTTATATATATATATATAAATATGAATAGCCTATAGCAAAAAAAAAAAAAAAAAAAAAAAAGGTTTTCTTCAACACAACGGGGGCAGGAGTAGAGGGTAGGGGGTTATGAACTGTATGTTATAGGCGCTAGGCTTGAGTGTATAACTACAATGGATAAGACTCAACGTTACTCGTTAGTGTTACCCCCTCCCTCTGCCCCCGCCGCGCTGCATTTGCAAAATGGGCAATGCCAATCATCAGCTAAAATTAATATTATTAGGGTCTAGAGATCTGAAAATATTTAAGAACTGAACACTAACTGTATTTTTTCTGCATTTGCATGGGTTTCGTGTGTAGCCTCTGGCTCTAACACTAAGTTACTAGCACAGTTCTCAACAATGGAGTCAGGTTGGTCTAGGCTTATTAGTGACTAGGCCTAGTGACACTTATAGATAGGGCCCTAGCCTAGCCGGTCTATACTAGAGCATAGGCCCCAGTGCAACGCCCCAGTGACAATGTTGTGAGGGAGTAGGGCCTAGGCCAAGGCCTATAGTACCGTTTCACACCAACAAAATAGACAAACAAAGTTAGATCTAAAGCGTAGGTCTAGATCTAAGTAAATTCTAACTTCAACTTACCCCTTCCCGTTGAAAGTTGTTAATAACTGATTGAGGCATCCCTAAACTATTAAGTATACCCTCCATTTTCCAGATTTATTTTTTCACGATCAATAGATTCATATATATGCACCTGCACTTCAATTCTCGGAAGCAAAAAGAGCGCGCTAGCTATACGTACATGAGGATTTGCTCAGTGCATGCTCACTGCGACACGTTTATGCGCACGTACTGTAAAAAGTGATGATCAAATGAAAAGCGACGACCAAATGAAAAGTGCCGATCAAATAAAAGCGACGATCAAATGAAAAGCGACCATCAAATATAAAGCGACCATGTATGGAATGCCGAAACCATCAACTTAAATTGTGATGATCAAATGAAAAGCGACGATAGTGACGATCAAATAAAAAGTAACCATCAAATAAAAAGTGATCATCAAATTTAAAGTAGCCATCAAATAAAAAATAACCATCAAATAAAAAGTGACCGTCAAAGAAGTGATGATCAAATAAAAAGTGATCATCTAATAAAAAGTGATCATCAAATAAAAAATGAGCATCAAATATAAAGTAACCATCAAATAAAAAGTGACCATCAAATAAAAAGTGACCAACAAATAAAAAGTGACCATCAAATAAAAAGTGACCAACAAAAAAGTGACCATCAAATTAAAAGTGACCATCAAATAAAAAGCGACCATCAGATAAAAAGTGATGATCAAATAAAAAGTGACCATCAAATTAAAAGTGACCATCAAATAAAAAGTGAGCAACAAAAAAGCGACCATCAAATTAAAAGTGACCATCAAATAAAAACTGACCATCAAATTAAAAATGACCATCAAATAAAAAGTGACCATCAAATTTAAAGTGACCATCAAATAAAAAGTGACCATTAAATAAAAAGCTACCATCAAATTAAAAGTGACCATCAAATAAGAATTGATGATCAAATTAAAAGTGACCATCAAATTAAAAGTGACCATCAAATTAAAAGTGACCATCAAATAAGTGATCATCAAATAAAAGGTGCCCATCAAATTAAAAGCGACCATCAAATGAAAAGTGACCATCAAATGAAAAGTGACCATCAAATAAAAAGTGACCATCAAATAAAAAGTGACCATCAAATTAAGTGATCAAATAAAAAGTGACCATCAAACAAAAAGTGACCATCAAATGAAAAGCGATAAAAAAATTGAAAGTGACCATCATCAAATCTAAAGTGGCCATCATCAGTTCAAAAGTGGCCACTATCGAATCAAAAGCAACCATCATCAAATCAGAAGCAGCCATCATCAAATCAAAAGTGGCCACTATCGAATCAAAAGCAGCCATCATCAAATCAAAAGCAGCCATCATCGAATCAAAAGCAGCCGCCATCAAGTCAAAAGTGGCCGTCATGAAGTCAAAAGTAACCGTCATCAAATAAAAAGCAAGTAAAAAGTGGCCGTCATCAAGTCAAAAGTAACCGTCATCAAATAAAAAGTGGCCGTCATCAAGTCAAAAGTAACCGTCATCAAATAAAAAGTGGCTGCCATCAACTAATACAGGTGTCCTTTTGGCGCGCACATCAGGAACGCCGAAAGGACAACATTGATTTGATGTTAGAAACTGATTTGATGATGGCTGGTACAGAGGGATATGATGCTGAAAATTGATATGATGATGGCCACTTTTGATTTACTGATGGCTGCACTTGATTTGATGATGGCTGGTACGGAGGTCCATCAAATCAAAAGTGACAGTGATCAAATTTTAGCCTTTCCGCGTTCCATAATAAGATAGTTATCATGTACTTCGTGAAGACATCGTGAGTTCCATCGCACTGCACTGCGATGCATGCATGGCCTTCATCTTGTCATCGTAGCAGTGTTATTAGCCTGATTGGATTAGATTATGTGACGTCATAGACCATCCATCTATTCACGTGACCTCATGTTGAAGGCGCGCGCCATCGTCAGCGAGTCATAGTGTTTCGATCACTTCGCTCCCCTCTCCGAGCTCCCGGGCGCGAAATTGACGCCACATAAAATAACGGGCCTATACTAATTTAACAAACGCGGCACGCTCCAACTACGTTGTCAATAGTACTTATGCGTGGTGCGATAGCAGTGCAATCGTCACCAGCAAGCTTCCACCCCATTAACCGGACGTTGTCTAGTTTCCTCTCCATCACTTCCATCTCATTTTGTGACTCTCTAATCCAATTCAAAGATGTCTACCTACAAACTGACGTATTTCGATGCCCGTGCTAAAGGGGAACCTGCCCGGATGCTTTTCGAACTAACTGGACAGAAGTATGAAGATATTCGGTATGGTTTCGAGGGACAGGAGTGGCCACAGATCAAAGGGGACAGGAAAAGTATGACGTCATATTTTCTTATTTTTCTATGTCACCAGCATGACATATCCATCAAAGAATAATTAATTACGTGAATGAGTCGAGTGGCGTGCAATACCTAAAGCAAACAAGATGTGCAGTTATAATCTATATGCTACATTTCTTTAAACCCCTTCCAATGCTGTGCACGTTATCTACTTGAAAAAAAAATGCTGAGTAATAACTCTTCGGATGCTTTTCGAACTAACTGGACAGAAGTATGAAGATATTCGGTATGATTCCGAGTGACCAAAGATCAAAGGAGACAGGAAACGTATGACGTCATATTTTCATTTCAGTTCATTTCATCAGTGCAAATGTGCATTAATTATCATCCATAAGATAATCTATATAGCTGCGTGTATGGTGTGCACTGATCGATAGCAAACAAGCTGTGTAACATTTTGGTGCTGATGTATCCTTGTATGATGCCATATACACTGTAAAAAATGAAGTGCTAATTTAGCACTTACAGTGCTTGTATAGTGACTGCACCACGAGTGCTGATTTTCTAGTTCAAATTTAAACGAGATAAATTAGCACTCGTAGTGCAGTCACTATACAAGCACTGTAAGTGCTAAATTAGCACATCATTTTTTACAGTGTAAGTAAAAGTTAGTTCTATAAAGAGCCGACTTTCTCAATATTTTAGGCTCGTTTTTATTTAACCCCCATTCACTAGTAATTATGTGTGATCTTGCATACAAGCTTGTGCCCACTGCTAATACACAATAAGTCACGTTAAAATCATTATCTTCAGCTTGAGCTTTACAGTGCTGTGGTGTAGCGGTTCTGACTCTCGCCTTAATCAGAGGGTCGTGTGTTCGAATCCCACCATGGCGTAGCTTCCTAGCTTGGCAAGGCGTCGATCCACACTTTGCCACTGCACTCTCACCCAGGTGCTAATTGGGTACCTGTAGGAAACAACCGTCATTGTGGTTGGTTTAGCAAGTGTGCGCCTATTAAACAGGCTGCTAAAATGAACCTTGTGACCGGGTAATAATTGTGAAGCGCTTTGAGCAGTCGTAGATTGATATCGTGCAATATAAAAGCCAATTATTTATATGATTATTATTATCATTATTGTTATCATTATTATTATTATTGTTATTATCATTACCACCACCATCATCCTTATTATTTTTATTGTTATCATCATCATTATCATCACTGTAAAAAATGAAGTGCTAATTTAGCACTTTTAGTGCTTGTATATAGTGACTGCACTACGAGTGCTGATTTTCTTGTTCAAATTTAAACTAGAAAATCGGCACTCGTAGTGCAGTCACTCTACAAGCACTGTACATAAGTGCTAAATTAGCACTTCATTTTTACAGTGTAATTATAAATATTATTATCCTTATTATCATAATCATTATCATAATTGTTATTAATATTATTATTATTGTTGTTAATATTATTTTTATTATTATTACCATTATTATTATTATTATTATTATTATATGTTTGTCATTTTGCCTCCGACGAAGATTCTGCTAGGATCGAAAGCTTAGGCCCCTTTTGACTTTCTATTATTATTATTAGTATAGTAGTAGTAGTAGTAGTATCTTGGGATTCTTGATACGAGTTTGTTTCCTCATTCAACCATAACTAAGAGACCTACATGACTTGTGCTTGTAATTCGCATTATAAACAGTGTTATATTCGGTTCAGTGTCGTACGACATTGACCAATGATAATCAGATGTAATACACTTAGACAAAATTATCCCTTTTTACCGTTGCATTCAGTATAATGGAGAAAATTTGACGGGCCATACCTGGCGTATGGGGGGGGGAGATTTCAAAACAATTGCGAGTGAGCAAAAAATTTCACAAAAATCTAAATTTGTGATGTATTTTGGCCCAATATTCGGAAAACAGTATTCACTTGTTACCCTTTACTTTCTCTCGCTCTCCTTTTTCGGGGGGGGGGGGGTCCAACAATAGTTTCATTATAAGATCGTGGGGTTTGTCGTGAACGTAACCACCCGTTAGAATTCAAGAACACAGTTCAATGCATGGTGATCTGCTTATACTGAAGCTTGTCTCTTTTGTTTGATTTGTTTAATAATTTTGTTATTATCTGTATTAAACGTATGATGTGAAGTTCGTTTTCACAATACTGATTTTTATTTTGCAGTTCAACAAAGAATAGTCAACGATTAGTCAAAAACAATTAAACGTTCAAGGTTCGTTTTGGATTGTTTCAAAATATTGTAACAGGTGTTGAAATTATTCAATTGCATGAGCGAAGTCATGATTTTATAAGATAGTGATGTGCATCACCATGGGCCCGTAACACAAAGCTTAGCAATGATCGTAGAACATTTTTCTACGATTGATTCCATAGACTACAATGTATACAATCAATCGTGAAAATCAAGCGTACGATCAATCGCTAACCTTTGTGTTACGTACGGGACCCAGATGCCAACCCTTTCACAAAACTTTGAAAACGTGCGGGACATGCAAATGATTTGGCAAATTGCGATAAATTACTGGCCACGTGATACATTTCAGCCAATTCTTTGATTAAGATGCTATTATATTGACTTTCTTTATCTGTTAATATCCAGGGTTCCCCCTTGCTCAGCTACCCGTGTTGGATGTAGACGGTCAGCTCCTGGTCCAAAGCAGGGCTATTTACCGCTTTCTAGCTCGTCGCTTTCCAGGTGGTAAGTCGGACTTTAATTTGTTTGCCTTATAAGGGCATCACCTCCCACCTCCCCTCCCACACAGCAAAAAATGCGGTGTTAACCGGTGTACATAGAGGACCACACCAGTTATTTTACACCGGTGTTAAATTGACAGTGTTAGTTTAGCACCTATAGGCAGTGGCGTAACTACGGGGGGGCATGGGGGGCACGTGCCCCCCCCCCCCAATCGGCTGGCCAAAAAAAAAAAAAAAAACGTGAGAAAAGGGAGAAAAAGAGGGAGAAGAAAGAAACGTAGTGGGAAAGAAGAATTTATTGTACATTATAATGTTATATTATATTATATGTTGTGTTATATTACATAAGAATTTTTTTTTTCATAACTTTATGAAACATAATGTGCTCAGGGCCTATTTGTTCATTATTCTTGGTAATAGCATTGTCTGTTTAACGAGATATACATGTACAATCATGTTGTACCAAAACGTCCTGTTTTCAAGTCAATATGCACCAAATATATATCATCGCACTTCGAGTTATTATTGTTTTATGTAGTGACATATGCTTCTTTTCATGACTACTTAAAGTGATAGCCTCATTTTAAGGTCTGTATATAAAAAAATCCTTGTTCGTGTTCGTGCTTACGTTCGAATTAGTGGATTGATGAGATTTGTCTGCTCTTCATGAATTCCTGAAATCGGTCCTTAAAATGTCTCTTTTTCTGATGTAAATATCAAAAAATTTCAGCTCGCGCTTCGCGCTCGCATCATTTGTTTAGTGAAATACGTATGGTCATAGTATATTCCTACAAACAAGCCTTAGAATGCCCCTCTTCACATCTGAATTTCTTATATTTTCAGCTCGCACTTTGCGCTACTGAGATGCGTATGATAATCATGATTACTATGACTACAAAAAGCTCTTCATGTGTTTGAATGTGATTCTAACAAAATCTGCAATCGCTTGGCACTTGCATTGGATGACTATGGTGAGATATGTATACTCTTAATGGATTAAAAAAAAGAAATAGTCCTTAAAATGTCCCTGTTTGGGGTCAATATATACACAATTTTCAGCTCGCGCTTCGCGCTCGCATCATTTTGTACGTGAAGTACGTATGGTCTTCGTAAATTCCTACAAACAAGCCTTAGAATGCTTCTCTTCAGGTCTGAATTTCCTAAATTTTTAGCTCGCGCTTCGCGCTCGCAATATTTGATTAGTGAGATGCGTATTTTAATCATGATTACAATGACTACAAAAGGTGTTTCATGTTTTCTTACAAAATCAGCAAGCGCTTGGCACTCAAATTAGATGAGTATGGTGAGATATGTATACTTTTATTTGATTTCTAAAAAATAGTCCTTAAACTGTCTCTGTTTGGGGTCAATAAATACAAAAATTTCAGCTCGCGCTTCGCGCTCGCATTGTTTGTTTAGCGAGACAGATACGTATTTTTTTTTATTTGATAGCTTATTTTGACCCTTTTTAGGTATGAATTTCTAAAATTTTTAGCTCGCGCTTCGCGCTCGCATCATTTGATCAGTGAGATACATTACATATCCGTTTAATGGCACAGTCCTTAAAATGTATCTGTACAAGGTCAATAGGCCTATACCTGGTAATTGAGCGACTCAAAATTTTTGCTGGTGCCCCCCCAATGCCGTGACCCACGGTACGCCACTGCCTATAGGTGTTATTGCAACACCTTTGGTTGTTACATGTACACTCTTTGGTGTTATATTCAATCTCTAGGGTGTAATTTTAACACCAGAGGGTGTGGTCCTCTATAAACACCCACTGGTGTCAGTTTTAACACCACAGTTTTTACAGTGCATATTCTCACACAGAATGCAATGCTGATAGATCAAGACTTATTCTTATGATATAATATAAAAAACTAAGGAGAATACAATGCACTTTTACAGTAAATGGAGGCTATATAACGAAAATAAGTTTTAATGAAAGAGATGATAGAAAGAAGTATTCTATTTTTAAGTTCCAAAATCGGTTGCAAAGTGACAAGAAAAGACAATCATATTAAGAAAGCCTAAATAGTCGCAATTTAGCCTATCACTTTCTATGGCGATTGACAATGTTGCAAGAGCTTTATTTGTTCAAATTTCCATAATTATGACTGTTTTGTACACAAAATAAATCACTGCTACTCTCACGGTGCTACTTTACAGCTCAAGATATTGACATGATTTGAAACAGCATTCACTTAAAGACAAGTAGCAACTTTAGTAATGGAAAATGCATTTGTAACTCTCCAACCAGGTAGTCATAAGGAATTTTCGCAAAAGCTACGTACGTAGACGCTTTCTGGAACGTAGGTAATCTATTGACAAGTGCCCTTCATAAGAGTGAAGTCTTGTGAATCGAAACAGCACAGTTTCGTCCGGCGTGACTCTGCATGGACAAACGACATATTTGCAATTTTCCGTCAGCTCCAAAACGTCGGATGAAAAAGTTGTTCCGACTCAACAATTTTCGACAAAGACCTCGCAGGTTTTCATTGTGATATGACTTGTATTTACTTGACCGCAGAGAGGGAAGATTGAACATTATTAATTGTTTAAGGGTAAGCCTGTTGGCTGGTAGAATCCGACAGGGGTAATAAATCTTTAGACGTCGTTCCGATGACAGATCTTGTAGGTATATAATAATAGGTAAACCTGTTCGTATCTTGACGATTTGTGTAGATTACTATGGTAAGAACGATGAGGAACGTACCCAGATGGATGTTTTCATGGGAATGGTAGCGGACATCGAAGTCGCAGTCTTGCCAGCTTTCGAAACATCAGACGCTGCTAAAAGAGTAAGCATGTGGATATATGAAACAATGATGAATGCAGAATAGGGATAAAAAAAACTTTAGCATGTTTAGGGTAAAGTGGGGAATGACGAAACATTTTCCTCCCGACTACAACATAGCGATTTTAGACGCTAAATTCACAACAAAGTAGACATCTTGTGGCAACTGGAATAGTTTTCATTGATCATTTAGATAAACTAAAAATTATAGATCAGTATGTGTGTCTATTATTAGAACCACAACGCGTTATGAAGACAATCAGGACTGAACATCCTTGAATAAAATATGCTACGCCTGATATGCCAATATTCACAACACAATAAAGGCATTCAGGCCCTTAGTACTTCCGATTTTTATGTGAGACCTACCTTAAAGTTTGTCTCTGAGAAGATGCATTGCTCTTGAGCAGGTTGTGATGCGAAGTTAAAAAGAGAAAAATGAAGGTCAGACGTTTTTTTTTTAAAAGTTGATTGTAATGGCATTGCCCAACTTAAGATATTTGACATGATAAGGCACCGATCGTTCGCGATTTTACCCTACACTGCAAATTATACCGGTGCCGATTTAACACCAGCCCGGTATCTCTATATGTCCACACCAAAGAAGTGTTAAAAAAACATTAGTTTGGTTTTGTTTTAACACCACCAGATAGGAGTTTATACAACACCAATCAATATTTAAACAGCATCGGTTTGATTCCAAACTGGTGTTGTTTCAATACTTCTCTGTTGGTGGTAAATTAACACCGGAGTTTTTGCAGTGTACATCAATCTGCTCCCGTAGGATAATCACGAATATAACTTAGAAATCAGTAATGGGGTAACTCCTTGTTAATATTTTTGTCAAACTTGCATAAAGTCACTTCTGAGATTGTTAAACCCTTTTGTGTTGTAAATAGCAAATAACGACCTCAGTTTGGAAGTTAATTCGCCTTTAAAGATGAAGAGTCTTAAAAACAAAAATTTTCTTCTTCACGATGTAGGAAGCAGACCTTGTCAAGGCTAGGGACAGCTCTCTGAAGCCTTCCTATGAGTTCTTCTCTCAATCTCTTCAGAAAGCAGGAGGAAAATACTTCATTGGAAACAGGGTAAGATAGTTTTTGATTAGCTAGTTGTTGCTATGTTGCAAAAAAAAATGATTTGATGTGATCATAAGATTAACAGCGGGTTGCATTGACTGACCTTTAGTTTCGATGTAAAAAAATAGAGAAGAATGAAAACGTATATCAGTGTATATAGTTGATTTGAAAAGAAATAACTACTAGGTTCACTATGAAAGCAAGATCAGGGGCCTGTAACACAAAACTTAGCAATGATCGTAGAACATTTTTCTACGATTGATTCCATTGACTACAATGTATAATCAATTGTGAAAATCAAGCGTACGATCAATCGCTAACTTTTGTGTTACGGGACCCTGAAAGTCTTTGTCGACGGTTCCGCAGCTAGGAACTTATGGTGAAAATAAGGAAGTTACCAATGATTTAAACTCGCTATATACATGCACGTTTGAGCATAAATAGCATGAATTATGTTATAAAAACAGACAATAACAATTATGACCCAGATTGTGGACGTTCATTTTTTAGCCTCATCAATGACACAACCCATGTTCTCTTAACAACTTTCCTTCATGTGGAGATCAAGTTAGCGGGAACGATGTTAAGGAGATATAATACAATAGATAGATAGATAGAAACTAAAAAGATAGAAAGAAAGACTATAGATAGAAAAAAAATAGAAACACAAATAGAAACGAAAATGGAAAGAAAAATAGAAATAAAAATGAAAAGAAAATTAGAAAGGTTGATTGATTGATTGATTGATTGCAACGTATGTATTATTGAAAAAGTACAATTAAATAGATCGTCGGTTTTTTTTCCCTGCAAAACTGTCCATGGCTGTAGTCACTGTAGAAACATACGTCACCCTTCCGTATTCTCATATTTTTACCATGTCTTACTGTCAAGTTTTTATTTCAATCTTTCTCGTCAGATGACGTTAGCCGATCTGATTATCTTCAATCTCATCGATTTTTTCCTGGACAGCACTGTTGGTCTGAAGACTTATTTTGACCCTTACCCAAACCTGGTCAAGTACTACGAAACAATCAAGAATGATTCGCCTCTCACCGGATATCTCAAAACAAGAAAATACACCCCTTATTAAATCATAATTCAATAATTATTAGATGAAAATATTGGAAGGTCATTTTCTCTCTTCTCACATATCACGAGGGTGTGTCATAGAGATTTAGATTTAGATTTATTCATTTCCGTTCAACAAAATAATCGAAGTAACAGTATAGGCCTACATGTTCAAAATGATACGTACACTTCAATGACATTTCATAACAAATATTGAAGATAGATTAACTGAACGGCGGGACTTGCCAAGAAAAGCAGAGCTTGTATAAAAGGCAAGTCCCTAAACTTAGTTTTAATACTAATTAACAAAACCTATACAAGAGACGGACGGAAAACGAGCTTAAAATAAGTAATATACCAAAAAATATTTAAATATCTAAATCATTTTTTGTCATATTTAAATATTTAAATATGACAATAAGTCGAAATAAACTGTTTGTGATACAACCTCCAGATTCGGATTGAAACAGAAAAACAAGAATTTAATTAAAAGCAAAATGGAAATGTATGTCGTGTCATTAACGATGTGAAAAAAAATATTTCCATAAACCATCATGACTACAAACAAGTTTAAAACAGAATTATTGGTTAAACAGGGGTTTGCATGTTTGTTTGGTAAAATAACAATTATTGTGTTTGATTCAGGAGCAGTGGCGTAGCTAGGATTTTTTTCCTGGGGGGGCACTGGGGGGTCCTTGCTTTTTCAGGGGGGGCACCATTTTTTCGGTGTGTGTGTCACAAGGGCGGATCCGACTTTCGCCAATAGGGGACGGTGCCCGAAATTATCTTCACCTATATTTTCCCCGATCAGTCACTTCTTAGTTTTATTCTTATAAAACAACATTAACATGAAATAAGCCTTATAAAAAGTGCGAGCGCGAAGCGCGAGCGATTTTTTTTTTTTTACTTTTATGTATTTTGTCCTGAAAATTTAATATTCTGGGCAATGTTATGTGTGATCCTGAACAAGATTCGTATGTAACTAGATGGTTACTGCGAACGCCAAGCGCGAGCAGAAATTTTTATTACCTGTTCTAGCATTATCGAAAAGGGACCTGTTAAGGACTGCTTACAGTTACCCACGAAGACGGTATATATTTCGATAATGCGAGCGCGAAGCGCGAGCAAATTTTTTTAACATTCCGACCTAAAAATGGTCATTCTAAGCACTTTTTGTATTAATAAATGGGATAGGTATGTAACTAAACAATTGATGCGAGCGCGAAGCGCGAGAGGTAGAAAATTTAGATTTCAGACCTAAAAGCGGGACACTCTATTCATATTTTGTAAATCATAAATAGGATATAGTTAATTGGGTATCATTAATAATGCGATCATGAAGCGTGAGCAGACAATTATTGATATTCTGACGTGAAACTGGATAATTTAAGTACATTTTAAATAAAGAACATGCAGGCCATCGCGCATGTTTTAGATTTAGACCTAGAATCTGGGCATTCTGAATACATTTGTTTAATGGAACATTATGGAATACACCTAGACAATATGAACTTGGCAAATCAAACAATGTGACCACGCAGCGTGAGCTTAAAATGCTGATATGTAGACCATAAAAACAAACATTTTACAGAGCACTTAAATTTGTAAATGAAAAAAATAATGAAAGCTCGATGTCCGAGCTAAAATATGTTTTGTATATAGACTTCAAAACTTGCTCCATATCAGCCTATTGAGCAAGATATGAATCTCATCGAACAGGCAATTCTGGCGCGAAGCGCAAGCAAAAATTTTATATGGTAACATGAAAGATTTTTTTTTTGCAAGTCTTCCCCTCACATTATTTCATTCACTCGTCTTCCTCTTCCTTTTTGTTCTTCTGTCTTTCTTCTTTTTTCTTTTTTTCTTTTCTTCTTTCTCCCTTTTTTTTTTTGCTCTGCCAATTTTTTTCAGGGGGGGCACCTGGGGGGACACACCAAATCTCAGGGGGGGCACGTGCCCCCCCATGCCCCCCCGTAGCTACGCCACTGTTCAGGAGCTGCGGAACATGGGACTGAGGGGACTTCAGCCCCTATGGCCATCCTATTTTGATTTTTTACATGATCACCACCCCCTCCCCTTTCAAAACCATTCTGCAGCTTCTGAGATTTATCATTTTCTGACCAACGAATGTGCAGGTTCCATTTTGACCTGATATTAGATAAAATTGTATTCAACCTTCTTTTAAAAATTCATATGTAGGGGTGCATGAATATCTTGTGTTGTTATTATGAGTAGCCATTGTACTGTAAATAAAAACGCTATTAAAATTGTTTATATAACGCTGATTCCTATTTGAACCTCACAGTAGTTGTTCAAACAAGAGTTTAAAGCAGCCATTCTCAATTACTTGTTTTGAAGCTCCACATTTCTTGTTGAGAATCTGTAATGCGCCACTATCCATTACGCAAACCAGCAAAGTATTGCGGAGGGGTCCAGATACCCCTGGTGGCGGTCAAGGGGGCAGAAGTTTTGGAATATTAGGCCTTTTAAATTGCCCAGAGGGGCTCTAATTAACATCAACATAAGATATACAAATGCCACCAAACTACACAATATAAAAAAAACGATTAGTGACTTTTTCACAACATACCAATGATACCACTAGTTCAGACTGTTCTGCACCAGATCTATTGGCTGAAGCAAGCGGCATAATGAGTAAACAAAATTGAGGGGGCTAGATATGGCAGCTGAAGCAAAAACGTTGAACTTTTCAATACAAAAATCTATATTTTAACATAATATTAAGGAAATAATACAATATTCCAGTCTTTCCTTTTCCTTTTCTTTCCCTTTCTACTTTTTTTTCTTGGCCGTGAAACACTTGGGGGCCCCCAGTCCACACCCCCATCTGTTAGTATGCCAGTGGCTGAAGTTACATTCCCCGATTTTGCAAGGGCTGAAACTCGGGCGTTGCACTGCAAACTGCCCCTCTCTCTGCATGCAGGCAATCACGGCAGGCAATACATCTGAGCATATTTTACTATTACAACTTCGGATTTTAATCGGCTTCGGAAACAAAGTTTCTGCTTGTTATGTCCCAAATTCACAATATTTTATGATCAGGATGTTCTTTGAATATCATATTATTTGATGTTTAACTCTTAACCAAAACGTATACTCTGGAAATGCAAAATTACTCGCCGTAGAAATTGAAATCCTCCAAACGGGGCTTTCAAATCACTTGTGTGGCACATAAACTTTGTACAGCATAGAATAAATAAAAAGGAGAACAACATCGATCCTCCATAATAGGGGTTATCGAGTGCTGAATTTGACAAAATTTGAGGAAATCAATTAGCAATGAAGTGTCAAGTAAAGAGTTTTTGTTTTCTTTTTGTATTAAAATGATCACCAAATCGTTATTTCCAGCCCAGGTTACTGGTAGATACATTTGTTTCTCCCCAATTTTTCCTTATTTTTACTTCTTTTTTTTTTATACCGGCTCCCAAGCGCCACTGCGCAAGGCTCGGTGCGCCACCATTTGAGAATCCCTGGTTTAAAGTCTTAAACAGCCAAGTTTATTTTTCATTTAATTTATTGAATTCTCAATAAATTAAGCATGGTTGTTTAAACTATTTTACAACTACTGTGAGGTTTGACAAATTTCAATCAGCGTTTGAAGTGCTCTATACCAAAGAGGAAATCTATGTTAGTTCTCGAACATTCCATTCTTGTTCTTCTAATGAGTGAGATATTTAACTAGAAAGTTCAATGCCAGTTTTCATTTACAAAATTATAAAAGATTGGAATCCCAATAGATCAGACTTATAATAAATTGATAAATAAAATATAAATACAGATAAGATATTATCATGATATGATTTCAGTTATTTTTAAATTGACTTAAATGTCTGAAAAACACAATTCCGTGAGTTCCTCTCCCCTCCTCTTCACCCCGCCCCCCCCCCCTCTCTCCCTCCCACCTCTCTCTTCTCTCATTTTATCAATGGTTTTACCATGTTTAGTCATTCTAACATGTATCTGTTATATTTTTAGATTGAAGCAATAAATGTATGCAGAGTTTGTAGAATTTGATGAAATAAAGTTTCACCGTCTATTTTTGTAAATGATTGTCAGGGTAATCCCAATAATTTATTATGAATGGAACATTTTAACGAAACCTACACAACATGGGCAGGAAAAACCAAGATGATGGTGATACTAGTAATTGTATTGTTGACGATGATGATGATTATGGTGGTGGTTGTGGCAGCGGTGATGATGTCGATGGTGATGATCATGATGGTGGTGTTGGTAGCATTGATGATGATGATAATGACGGTGGTGATGGTGATCATGATAGTGGTGATGGTAGCGGTGATGATTATGATGGTGGTGGTGGTAGCGGTGATGATGTCGATGATGATAATCATGATGGTGGTGATGATGTCGATGATGATAATCATGATGGTGGTGATGGTAGCGGTGATGATGATCATGATGATGGTGATGGTAGCGGTGATGATGATCATGATGGTGGTGATGGTAGCGGTCATGGGCGGAAATCCCAGGGGGGACGCGTCCCCCCTACCAAAAATAGTAGGGGGGACACAATATCAAATGTCCCCCCTACTATTTTTGGTCTTTTATGATGGAGAAAAATGCACCATTCACATTCGAAATAATACATGTATTTTGGACTAAATGACCTTACATTTTGGGTGAAAACCTTCTTTTTTTTTGGGGGGGGGGGGCTTGTCAAATTTTCCAGAGTGACTAAAATAAGATGAGGGGAAGACTTGAAAAATAAAAAGAATCTTTCATGTTACTATATGAAATTTTCGCTCGCGCTTCGTGCTCGCATTGCCTGTCAGGTGATTTTTCAATATGGATCGAGCTTAAATATCAAGTTTGGAAGTCAATATACATTACACATTTCACCTCGGAAATCAAACTTTCAATATTTTGTGTGATTTACAAACTGATTTTAAAAAGTGCTCTGTAAAAATGACAGCTTCATGGTCTGATTATTGACATTTTCCGCTCGCACTGAGCGCTCGCAAATTTCGATTTATTAAGTACCTATTATTTTTGTGTATTCCATTTAGTTTGAAAAAATCAAGTCTGATTGTCAATACGTATCAGATAGCGCTGGCTACTCGCTCGCATTTTAATTGGCGATTTATGTATGTCTCATTATTGATTTTCATGACAGTTTATCAAAGATTTTGACTCGCGATTTGCGCTCGCATTAATGGTTAAAAATATTTTGACTGATGCATTCTATTCATAATTACAAAATTGCTTGATATGTCCAGTTTTCAGGCCATAATATCATCAGATTTCTCGCCCTCATTCGGCATTAATAAATAAGATATTAATAATTTCACGATTAAGTTGTCCCTTTTGTTTTATCTCGCGCTTAGCAAGAGGAATAGGAAGATAGTCATCATTTTCGTATGACATGTCCCAAGGATGTCCCGGTCCTATGTCAAAACTCAAATAACAATGAAAAATATCAGCTCTTTATTAAGTGCGATCTATATCCACATCACAATTTTCCTACAAAGTGCTTGAAATATATAGCTGAAATTGACTCTTTTTCAGATTTTTCATGATAAAAGAGGTGTAGAATGCCTAGATTCTAGCTCTAAATCTGAAACACGCGCATGTTTATTCAGATATTCAACTTGTTCTCTATTTAAATCATTATCCAGTTTCAGATCACAATATCAAAAATTTTCTGCTCGCGCTTTGTGCTCGCATTATTAATTTAGAAAGATCCCCTATTACTCATCCTTTTCATGATTTACAAACCATGAATAGAGTGTCCCGTTTTTAGGTCTAAATCTCGAATTTTTCTGCTCGCGCTTCGCTTGCATCAATTGGTTAGTTATATAGCTACCCTGTTCACGATTACGAAAATTGATTAAAATTTTCGATTCTTTTTGTAAAAATGTCAACAATTTTCAGCTCGCGATTCGCGCTAGCATTATGATTGTTGAAATATGTAACGTCTTCATGGCTAAGTGCAAGCAGTCCTTAACAAGTACGTTTTCGATCAGTTTAAATAAAAAAAAACATTTTATGGCTGCACTTTGCACTCGCATTATCAATGTAAGGACCGGGTGTAAGGAAGGCCCCCAATTACTCATCCTTTTCATGATTTACAAAACATGAATAGAGTGTCTCGTTCTTAGGTCTAAATCTCAATTTTTTCCGCTCGCGCTTCGCGTTTGCATCAATTGTTTAGTTATATACCCAGTGGCGGACCGTGACCCGGAGGAGACAAAGCATTGAAGGGGAACAGCATTTTTCACAAACAATACAGAACCCCTCCAATGCTTTGTCTCCTCAGGTCAAGGTCCGCCACTGTATATACCTATTATATGTTTTAGTTACAAAAAGTGCTTAGAATTTCCATTCTTTAAGCAAAAATTTCAAAAAAATTTAAGCTCGCGCTTCGCGCACGCATTATTTGATTGTTGAAATATGTAACGTACTCATGGCTAACCTTTTCCATCAGTTAACATCTGCTCGCACTTCGCGTTCGAAGTAATTATTCAGTTGCATATACATCTTTTTCAGGATAACAAACATTGCCCAGAATGTTCAAATTTTAGGAAAAAATACATAAAATTCCCCCCCCCAAAAAAAAAAAAAAATTGCTCGCGCTTCGCGCTCGCATTATATAGATAAGGATTATGATATTATATATTTATGTTGAATTATAAGAATGAAGCTAGAGTGGCCATGAGGACTACTCTTTCAATGAAACAAACAAAAATCATCTTCGAGCGGCCGATCGGGGATTAACATAATTTTTTATGGCTGAAAAAAAAAATCGCCCCCCCCCCAATTGGCGAAGGCTGGATCCGCCCCTGTTGTCCCCCCTACCTTTCGGGACAGATTTCCGCCCATGGTAGCGGTGATGATGATCATGATCATGATAGTGGTGATGTATAGCGGTGATGGTGATGATAATCATGATAGTGGTGATGGTAGCGGTGATGAAGATGAGCATGATGGTGGTGGTAGTAGCGGTGAGGATGATGATAATGATGGTGGTGGTGGTAGTTATGATGATGATGATGATGACGATGATAATGATGGTAGTGATGTTGGTAGCAGTGATGATGATGATAATGATGGTGGTGGTGGTAGCGATGATGATAATGATGATGATAATGATGATGATGATGGTAGTGGTGGTAGCGGTGATGATAATGATGATGGTGGTGGTAGCGATGATGATAATGATGATGGTGGTGGTGGTAGCGGTGAGGATGATGATAATGGTGGTGGTGGTGGTGGTAGCGATGATGATGATGATGATGATCATGATGGTGGTGATGGTAGCGGTGATGATGATGATGATCATGATGGTGGTGATGGTAGCGGTGATGATGATGATGATCATGATGGTGGTGATGGTAGCGGTGATGATAATGATGATGGTGGTGGTAGCGATGATGATAATGATGATGGTGGTGGTGGTAGCGGTGAGGATGATGATAATGGTGGTGGTGGTGGTAGCGATGATGATGATGATCATCATCATGATGGTGGTGATGGTAGCGGTGATGATGATGATGATCATGATGGTGGTGATGGTAGCGGTGATGATGATGATCATCATGATGGTGATGATGGTAGCGGTGAGGATGATGATAATGGTGGTGGTGGTGGTGGTAGCGATGATGATGATGATGATGATCATGATGGTGGTGATGGTAGCGGTGATGATGATGATGATCATGATGGTGGTGATGGTAGCGGTGATGATGATGATGATCATGATGGTGGTGATGGTAGCGGTGATGATAATGATGATGGTGGTGGTAGCGATGATGATAATGATGATGGTGGTGGTGGTAGCGGTGAGGATGATGATAATGGTGGTGGTGGTGGTAGCGATGATGATGATGATCATTATCATGATGGTGGTGATGGTAGCGGTGATGATGATGATGATCATGATGGTGGTGATGGTAGCGGTGATGATGATGATGATGATAGTGGTGATGTATAGCGGTGATGATGATGATGATCATGATAGTGGTGATGGTAGCGGTGATGATGATGAGCATGATGGTGGTGGTGGTAGCGATGATGATGATGATGATCATGATAGTGGTGATGTATAGCGGTGATGATGATGATAATCATGATAGTGGTGATGGTAGCGGTGATGATGATGATGATGATAATGATGGTAGTGGTGTTGGTAGCAGTGATGATGATAATGATGGTGGTAGCGATGATGATGATGATGATGATAATGATGATGATGATGATAATGATGGTAGTGGTGGTAGCGGTGATGATAATAGTGGTAGTGGTGGTAGCGATGATGATAATGGTGATGGTGGTGGTAGCGATGATGATGATGAAGAAAATGATGGTGGTTTTGGTAGCAGTGACGGTGATGATCATGGTGGTGGTGGTGATAGCGGTGAGGATGATGATAATGATGGTGGTGGTGGTAGTGATGATGATGATGATGATGATGATACTGATGGTAGTGGTGTTGGTATAGCAGTGATGATAATGATGGTGGTGGTGGTAGCGGTGATGATGATGATGGTGGTGTTGATACCAGTGATGATGATGAAGAAAATGATGGTGGTTTTGGTAGCAGTGATGATGATGATAATGATAGCGGTGGTGGTAGCGGTGATGATGATGATAGTGATATGGTGGTAGCGGTGATGGTTGTGGTGATGATCGATAGTGATGGTGGTAGTGCTACTGCTGATGCTGATAATGATGGTGAGCTCTGATGTGTTTGCTAGGTGGTACATGGTGGCACATGGGGCGCGTTGTAGAAGTTGTCATCACTGTCAACGTCAATGAAACCGTTGAAACATTTGTGCTGGATTTACCTGGGGGTGCTGCGTGTATCATCGCACACCTCAAGACTGGTCCAAAATCCGATTTTGGAACCAATCTCATTTAGCTCGTTTTGTGAACATGTGAATGAAAGGTATGTTTTTATTTGAGGTTTGAGACTATATTTTAAAGTAAACATGGTAAAGGCCAAAGTAGTCTCAAATCGTAGCCATGCCCCCATGGAAGACCAGCAGCAACAATGATAGTTCCAGCTGAATATGGGCTACCAGCCGTAATTTTATCTTGTTTGTATATACTGTACATTTTTTTTTGTAAAATTGTATATTTTTAATCTTAAGGAAATAAAAACAACAACCAAACAACAATTTATCTTACGATTGCTATGGCGTCATTACGACTAGATATGAAATTAGCTTTTATTATAATAAGGATAGCATAATTGTAGTCACAAACTTGAACATAGGTATTCTTACGATGATTTTGAACATTACACAGTAAGATGTTCCATGTCTCAAAAATAATATAAAATTCTACTACGTTTTATTCCGGCGAGCTTAACATGCTTAAGGTGTGCTTCGGCCTTATTAAAGGACAAGTCCACCCCAACAAAAGTTGATCGATTTGGATAAAAAGAGGAAAATCCAACAAGCATAGCACTGAAAATTTCCATAAAAATCGGATACAAAGTAAGAAAGTTATGACATTTTACGGTTTCGCTTAATTTAACAAAACAGTTAAATGCACATTCTGGTCGATATGCAAATATGGAGACTGATGACGTCATCCACTCACTATTTCTTTTGTATTTTATTATATGAAATATGAAATATTCGAATTTTCTCCTCATTGTCAAGTGAAACAACAATTAATTCCTCTCTGAACATCTCGAATTAGTATTGTTTAATACTATATGGTTCAGTGAAGTTGGTCCTCATTGTCAAATCTGTAAAAAATGAATATTGTATAATTCAAACTATAAAAAACAAAATAGATAGTGAGTGAGAGACATCATCGACTGTCTCATTTGCATGCCACTGAGTTGTGTATTTCACTGTTGTGAAAATAGGCGAAACTTTAAAATGTCATAACTCTCTTATTTTACATGCGATTTTGATGAAATTTTCAGCGTTATGCTAATTTGATTTTCTCTATTTATTCAAATCAACATTTTTCGGGGGTGGACTTGACCTTTAACCATGGGCAGCACCCCCTGGAAATCAAGGAGGCTGCTAAAAAGTATAAATTTAACCCAAATTATTTCATTTTGTAGTGAAACCTATGTTTTTGTGTGTGGGGGTGTGTGTCTGATTTGCTTGCTTGTTATATAAATTTTGCTTCTCACCAGCACCCCTGTTGAAAAATCGTTTCCAGATAGGGCACTGTCTATCATAACTGTATTGTCCCACGTCCAAATAGGATAAAGAGAAGTAAACATCGATAGGGGAATGTCAATAGTATTTGACGTTTGCATTTCAGGTTCGAACAATACGGCGAGAGGTCAAGTCCTCAAGTACAATATTTTGTGCGCGATATTTTCAATGTTCAGTGCAGTCGTCTTTGGGAGTATATATAACTACCAGTACCTCGATAACACACAGTCTCGATCGTCTCATTATCATCTGACGCTGTCTGCTATATCCTCTTCCCCTGAATTTAATTCTAATCAAATTAAAAGATGTCTACCTACAAACTGACGTATTTCGATGGTCGTGCTAGAGGGGAACCTGCCCGGATGCTCTTTGCTCTGGCAGGACAGAAGTATGAAGATATTCGGTATGGTTTCGAGGGACAGGAGTGGCCACAGATCAAAGGGGACAGGAAAAGTATGACGTCATATTTTCTTATTTTTCTATGTCACCATGACATATCCATCAAAGAATGATTAATAACGTGAATGAGTCGAGTGGTGTAAGTGCAATACCTATAGCAAACAAGATGTGCAGTTATAATCTATGCTACATTATTTTCTTTAAACCCCTTCCAATGCTGTGCACGTTGTCTGCTTGAAAAAAAAAATGCTGAGTAATTCTCTTCGGGTCAGTACAGTGCACTTTTTTAACAATAACGTCTTTGAACAAGATTTCTATAAAAATTGAGATCGTTCGTGAATGCGTGCACTCACTGTTCATGCTGTTGGAATTCAAGAACGTTAACAATTTCACATTGTGAATTCACTTTATCAATTTCATTTCATTCAGTCGTTCACAATATCATATTAAAAATGAAATGACAAAAAAATGAACGAAATTTTTAATTTGGTTCGTTTCGATTCAGTGACTAAAAAAGTTGATTTCAGCCGCATGGCTATATAGTTTGAGGGGGAGGGGGGGGGGGGGGCGGGGCAGCAAGTCCGTATACAAAATGAACATGAACTCCCGGTTAACAACAAACAAGCTTTCTCGTCTATTTCATATAGCAGTGCACTTAGATTTATTAATGTGCATTTAACTGATTCACGCGTTATCGTTTTCCCGGAGATATCGGTCATTTTTAAATCACACAATGGAGTTTATTTAGAGACACTAGAATTCACTAATAACCACTCAAATAAATTTATGGTCGAAACTATTTCGAATTAGATCATTCCAATATTTGTCATGTATACTTTTGATTTCTTTCTAGGTCAAAGATGTTCTTAATGAGCTTAAAAACTCATACTTTTTTATTCTAAATTTTGTGTACTGCATGATAATTCAGGAAATTCGGAAACATAAAATCCAACCTCCAAAACTAAATAAACCATAATCCTTATATTGACATTATTCTGAACCAAAAAACTCTATTACAATCCGAACTCTAACTCTATATGCCCTCTGAGATATTAAGACCAGAGCAAATATCACAAATCGCATAAGGACAAGTCCACTCCAACAAAAAGTTGATTTGATCAAAACATGGACCCTACAAAAGGAAAAAAATCCAACAAGCATAACCATGAAAATTTCATCAAAATTGGATGTAAAATAAGAAAGTCATGACATTTTCGCTTAATTTCACAAAACTGTTATATGCACATCCCGGTCAATATGCAAATGAGTAAACTGATGACGTCAGCACCCACTCACTAATTCTTTTGTATTTTATTGTAAGAAATACGAAATATTCGAATTTTTCTCCTCATTGTCATGTAAAACAAAATTCTATTCCTCCCTGAACAAGTGGAATTCCATTATTATGGTTAAGTCACATAATTATGTGAAAATTGAAATATTGTATAATTCAAACCAGTATAAAAAATATCGAGTGAGAGACATAATCGACTCTCATTTCCATATCACTGAGTTGAACATATAACTGTTGTGTGAAAAATAAGCGAAACATACAAATGTCATGCCTTTCTTATTTCTGATTTTGATGAAATTTTCAGTGTTATGCTTGTTGGCTTTTTCTCCTGACCTTTTATTCAAATCAACTTTTGTTGGGGTGGACTTGTCCTTTAATCAACAGTCAAAATTCATGCAGACTGGGGATACTCCTTAATGCGAAATAAATGTTTAAAAAAATCACGTAATAAAAATTTTTAGAGAGCCGTTTACCATTGTTAATTTTAATGTTCAAATCAACGGTAAAAAATATACTAGTCTAGAATACTCTCACTAAACCGTAACATTCAATAATATTTTAAAGAATGCAAAGTTCTCTCAAGAAATCATGATCCTTTATCTGTTAATATCCAGGGTTCCCCCTTGGTAAGCTACCCGTGTTGGATGTAGACGGTCAGCTCCTGACTCAAAGCAGGGCTATTTACCGCTTTCTAGCTCGTCGCTTTCCAGGTGGTAAGTCGGACAATGTTCAGCAGCAAACTCACTGTATATTCTTTACTTAAACTTTCACACTTCCCCCATTATCTCTTAAGTTGCAGCTTGTCTAATTCTTAATTCAAAACGTTTGAGAAATATTTCACACCAGTGGCGGCGGAGAGAAGTTGAAAGTGTGGGGGGCACAGGGAAAAAAATTCACCTTTTATTTCAAAAATGACACTTTCTTAAAATCAAAGAAAAAAAAGACTTATCTAAAGTGGTGTAACGAGCCAACAATTTTGAGGGGCTATCAAGATGTTGTATCACGTAAAATGTATAAGAAGCTGTGAGCGAGCGAAGCAAGCGAGCAAAATTTTGACACTTTTTATAACGAAAATCCAATTTTGTGATAGATACTATTTAGAAAATAATATAATATCCCACCCTTCTCTCTTTCCTTTTATCTTTTTTTCTTGATCGTGAAAGCCCCCCCCCCCCCCCCATCTGTACGCCACTGCTTATCTACCCCACTCATATGACTCATGAAACTCAAGGCACGTAGGATTATTCTTACAAGTTGTTTTTCCTTCATAAGAAGTAACATTCAATAATTAAAATAATTGTTTTCTTGTTTCAAAGGGGCACTCGTTAACACATAAAACTGGTCCTTCTCGGTTGATACGGGCACAGAACACGTTCGTGAGGGGCACTTTTCTTGGGTAAAAATGGGCACTGATACGAGAAAGGGCACCTATAACTCAAAGGTGCACTCGCTAACGGCAAAAACGTGTCCTTCTCAGGTGAAAGGGGCACAGAACACGTTCGCGAAGGGCACTTTTCTTGGGTAAAAAGGGGCACTGATACGAGAAAGGGCACCTATAAGAAGGCAAGGGGCACTTGCTAACGGGTCCTTCTCAGGTGAAAGGGGCAAAGAACACATTCGTGAGGGGCACTTTTCTTGGGTAAAAAGGGGCACTGATACGAGAAAGGGCACCTATAAGAAGGCAAAGTGTCACTTGCTTACGGCATAAGACGGGTCCTTCTCAGGTGAAAAGGGCACAGTAAACGTTCATGAGGGGGCATTTTTCTTGCATAAAAAAGGTCACTCTTCCCAGTGCTTGGAAAGGTGTGGGGCACTGTGTCCCCCATAATCGCCGCCCCTGTTTCACACAACAGGTAAGAGCTCCGAGCTTTCAAGAAAAAGAATTAGAAGTCATGTCAGATACACATAATTCACATCTTTATTATTGACAAAAATGCAAAGTGAATAAATTTCTTGCTGATGGAAATCACGCCGTGCTATCACAGGCTAGGATTCGAACCCACGCTCTTCTGACTGAAATACAAGAGTCAGAAACACTAGACCATTATGCCACCTCGTACATAAGCCTATGCTTATATATTGTGGTGGCGTCAATGAGTCATTAAAGGGGGACATTCACCCTGACAAAAAAATTATTGTGAAATATCATAAAATATGATAAACACATTGGTGAAGGTTTGATAAAAAAATCCGTCAAAGATTAAAAAAGTTATTAGAATTGTATTTTTACTTGTGATGTCATATGCGAGCAGCATTCCCATCTATCGTGTATTTAAAAAAAAATCAATGAGATGGCATTAAAAAAACAATGACAACGGTTGTTATTGTACCTTCATTATATCAACAGACAAATTATTTGATACCCGCTTCTGAAAGAAAAAACAATTGAGTCATTATGGATATTTTAAAAACTGAAATGTATGCATGTTATAGGACATAACATATTGCTGCTCGTTAATGACGTCACAAATCCAAAACTCTAAATTCCAATGACTTTCTTAATCTATGATGGATTTTCCTCAAACCTTCATCAATGTGTTTTATAATTGTTTTCTGGTATTTTTACAAGCTTTTTTTACAGGGGTGAACCTCTCCTTTGTGTCCCTACCGTGGGAGGGGGTAAGCCTGTTTATTATATCATCGATGTTTTGTAGATTACTATGGGAAGAACGATGATGAGCGTGCACAGATAGACGTCATCCTCGGGATCGTAGCGGACATCGAGATCGCAATCACACCAGCATACGAGACACCAGACGCTGCCAAAAGAGTAAGCATGTACTTTGGGGAAAATACATCTAATAATTACAAAAAATAACAAACTTTAGGGCTTTGTAGGGATAACCGAAACCTTTTCCCCCCGACTTATCATAAGACATTGCTATATGGCGATTTATGAAAACAAAGAAAAATTTTCATTGGTATTTTAAATAATATTGGGTGATTTCATATGTATTTATGTCCGATTTCCTATTTTGGGGGGCTTCCTGCATGAGCAGATTGTCTCTGTTCATCTGTGCAGTTGAATTAGCTTGCCTTGACCAGTTCGTAAAACGAAATAGAAAGTTGAGAAAATTTGAGGCCATGCACACAAACACGAAAAGGTTGTTTAATTATTGCCCCTCTGTACAAGATGATGGAAATAAGGAACGCATTCGTTGGCGATGTTACCCCTCACCCGCTCCCATGGGTGTAATTTTATATTCCTTTAAATGGGGATAACTCCAAATCGTTTGTTTGATACTTTGGTCAGTTTTTTTTACAAGTTATTCCTGGGATTGTTTCACATTTTCATCATTCAGCGTCATTAATTCCAATCACCATTTCCCTCTTACGAACGATAATAATAATAATAATAATAATAATAATAATAATAATAATAATAATAATAATAATAATAATAGGCATTCATATAGCGCCATCTATCTAGAAATATTCTATTCCGAGGCGCGTTGTTATTATTATCACTATACCCCGGCTTTAGATGGAGCTGCCTTTCAGCGTTCATACTTTCAAGGAATTAATCCTGCCGGGTACCCATTCACCTCACCTGGGTTGAGTGCATGGCTGCATGGGATTCGAATCGACGACCCTCTGTTTCAAAGTCGGAAGACTAATCCACTGGGCCACTGCTCCACATTCTCAGTCACACAATGACACTCCCTCCTTCCACTTCTTACTGTCTTGAGCATCCTTCTTGTTCAGACACACCTTACTAGGCCCCTTCTTACAAAGAGTTGCTATTGATCCGATCAATCGCAACTATGGACGGCCAGCAACGTCAACATCTAAAATACATGTTTGTTCAAAATATTTTCTAGCAATGGTGTATATTCATGCATTCGTTGTTTTCTTTAAAATTCCCTGCGTTTCTCTTTGCTTACAAAGGACATTGTGCAAATTTCCTGTAGAAAAAATTATGACACTTGTGGATTTCCATAGAGCTACGATTGATTGGATCAATCTTAACTCTATGTAAAACGGGCCCCTGCTTTCCTTCATCACCATCCATATGATTATCTTTGGTCTTGGGTTTCCTCTCGTGCCATCAACTTCCATATTCAATGCTCCTTCATCAGCACTCGGCCCATCCATCTCAAACTACTTTCATTCAATTAATTAGAAATCATCAATTCATCATAAGTTAGTAAGTTCATTCGCCTTTACAGATGAAAAGTCGTTTTTTTTTTCTTTCTTAATGATGTAGGAAGCAGACTTTGTCAAGGCTAGGGACAGCACTCTGAAGCCTTCCTATGAGTTCTTCTCTCAATCTCTTCAGAAAGCAGGAGGAAAATACTTCGTTGGAAACAGGGTAAGACTGTCTCTTTATTAATTTGTGCAAGAAGTGTGCAGTTGTCTATATCATCTATGTAAATGTACAATATAAACAGATAGATATATAGATAGATAGAAAGAAAGATGATAGATATATATATATAGGTAGATAGATAGATTTATAGGTGAAACGAAGATCAAATGCATGGGGGGGGGGTATTAATAAAAAAAGTAGAATAGATATAAATTCATCAATATAAAGATTAATATTAATTACAAAATTAATTACCACTATAAAAAAAAAACCTCATCATCCTTCTCAAACCAAAACCATGTTATCACTTCAATCCCTTTTTTTGTCAGATGACGTTAGCCGATCTGGTCATCTTCAATCTCATCGACTTTTTCATGGACAGCATCATTGGTCTGAAGACGTATTTTGGCCCTTACCCAGACCTGGTCAAGTACTACGAAACAATCAAGAATGATTCGCCTCTCACCGGATATCTCAAATCAAGGAAAAACACCCCATATTGATATAAGAAGTTATAATCTATTCTCTGTAATAACGTCTAAAAAAGATTGAGCGAAAGAATTGAAGTAGACGAGGAATGCCGAAAGGGCCTAGTGTCTTGTCAGCTAGGATGGGGGGGGGGGGGATATTTCTTATCATTATTACAAACGAAAAACTTTCGCTCAATATTGGCTAAAGTCTGAGCATGCATGTTTGATAAAATTATGGACAACTGTCTATTAAATCTAACATAAACGTGGTAACATTGGTCATTAATCAAAATCCCTACATATCCAAACATGAATTTTTGAAGTCAATTAGATGTCATTCATTGATGAAAATACACAAGCCTTAAAGGGATGGTCCGGGCTGAAAGTATGTATAGCTTAATAAATAGAGTAGAATTCACTGAGCAAAATGCCGAAAATTTCATTAAAATCGGATAACAAATAACAAAGTTATTGAATTTTAAAATTTAGCAATATTTTGTGAAAACAGTCGTCATGAATATTCATTAGGTGGGCTGATGATGTCACATCTCCACTTGTTCTTTTGTATTTTATTATATGAAATTAGGTTTGTTCAATTTTTTTCCTCCAAGTACTGAAACAATTGGATTGACAACTGATTTAGTGCATTGGATATTTATTGCTGCAACTTATTTCATTGTAAGGGAGACATATTATTCACACAAGTATGAAATAATGAAAAAATTATGATTTTATGTAATAACATAAGAAAACGGAAAGTGGAGATGTGACATCATCAGCCCACCTAATGAATGATGATGATGATGATTGTGATGATGAGGGAGACTGGTGATGATGATGACGATGCATGATGATGATTGTGATGATGAGGGTGACTGGTGATAATGATGACGATGCATGATGATGATGGTGATGATGAGGATGACTGGTGATAATGATGACGATGCATGATGGTGATTGTGATGATGAGGATGACTGGCGATAATGATGACGATGCATGATGATGATGATTGTGATGATGAGGATGACTGGTGATAATGATGACGATGCATGATGATGATTGTGATGATGAGGGTGACTGGTGATAATGATGACGATGCATGATGATGATTGTGATGATGAGGATGACTGGCGATAATGATGACGATGCATGATGATGATGATTGTGATGATGAGGGTGACTGGCGATAATGATGACGATGCATGATGATTGTGACGATGAGGGTGACTGGTGATAATGATGACGATGCATGATGATGATGATGATGAGGGTGATAATGACGATGCATGGTGATTGTGATGATGAGGATGACTGGTGATAATGATGACGATGCATGATGATGATGATGATGAGGGTGATAATGACGATGCATGGTGATTGTGATGATGAGGATGACTGGTGATAATGATGACGATGCATGATTGTGATAATGAGGGTGACTTGTGATAATGATGACGATGCATGATGATGATTGTGATGATGAGGATGACTGGTGATAATGATGACGATGCATGATGATGATGATTGTGATGATGAGGATGACTGGTGATAATGATGACGATGCATGATGGTGATTGTGATGATGAGGGTGACTGGTGATAATGATGACGATGCATGATGATGACGATTGTGATGATGAGGGTGACTGGTGATAATGATGACGATGCATGATGATTGTGATGATGAGGGTGACTGGTGATAATGATGACGATGCATGATGATGATGATGATGAGGGTGATAATGACGATGCATGGTGATTGTGATGATGAGGATGACTGGTGATAATGATGACGATGCATGATTGTGATAATGAGGGTGACTTGTGATAATGATGACGATGCATGATGATGATTGTGATGATGAGGATGACTGGTGATAATGATGACGATGCATGATGGTGATTGTGATGATGAGGGTGACTGGTGATAATGATGACGATGCATGATGATGATTGTGATGATGAGGGTGACTGGCGATAATGATGACGATGCATGATGATGATGATTGTGATGATGAGGATGACTGGTGATAATGATGACGATGCATGATGGTGATTGTGATGATGAGGGTGACTGGTGATAATGATGACGATGCATGATGATGATTGTGATGATGAGGATGACTGGCGATAATGATGATGATGATGATTGTGATGATGAGGGTGACTGGTGATAATGATGACGATGCATGATGATGATTGTGATGATGAGGGTGACTGGCGATAATGATGACGATGCATGATGATGATGATTGTGATGATGAGGATGACTGGTGATAATGATGACGATGCATGATGGTGATGATGGTGATGATGAGGATGACTGGTGATAATGATGACGATGCATGATGGTGATGGTGATGATGAGGATGACTGGTGATAATGATGACGATGCATGATGATGATGGTGATGATGAGGATGACTGGTGATAATGATGACGATGCATGATGATGATGATGGTGATGATGAGGATGACTGGTGATAATGATGAGGATGCATGATGATGATGGTGATGATGAGGATGACTGGTGATAATGATGACGATGCATGCTGATGATGATTGTGATGATGAGGGTGACTGGTGATAATGATGACGATGCATGATGATGATGGTGATGATGAGGGTGACTGGTGATAATGATGACGATGCATGATGATGATGGTGATGATGAGGGTGACTGGTGATAATGATGACGATGCATGATGATGATTGTTATGATGAGGGTAACTGGTGATAATGATGACGATGCATGATGATGATGGTGATGATGAGGGTGACTGGTGATAATGATGACGATGCATGCTGATGATTGTGATGATGAGGGTGACTGGTGATAATGATGACGATGCATGATGATGAGGGTGACAGGTGATAATGATGACGATGCATGCTGATGATGATTGTGATGATGAGGGTGACTGGTGATAATGATGACGATGCATGATGATGATTGTGATGATGAGGATGACAGGTGATAATGATGACGATGCATGATGATGATTGTGACGATGAGGGTGACTGGTGATAATGATGACGATGCTTGATGATGATTGTGATGATGAGGATGACTGGTGGTAATGATGACGATGCAAGATGATTGTGATGATGAGGGTGACTGGTGATAATGATGACGATGCATGATGATGATGATGATTGTGATGAGGAGGGTGACTAGTGATAATGATGACGATGCATGATGATGATTGTGGTGATCAGGATGACTGGTGATAATGATGACGATGCAAGATGATTGTGATGATGAGGGTGACTGGTGATAATGATGACGATGCATGATGATGATGATGATTGTGATGAGGAGGGTGACTAGTGATAATGATGACGATGCATGATGATGATGATTGTGATGATGAGGATGACTGGTGATAATGATGACGATGCACGATGATGATTGTGATGATGAGGGTGACTGGTGATAATGATGACGATGCATGATGATGATGGTGATGATGAGGGAGACTGGTTATAACTTTAATGAGAGTGATAGCAGTAATAGGATAGTGATGATGATTGAAATCACGTCAACGATGTTGGCTATGACAAATGATGGTGATAACATTGACAAGAAAGTTTATTGAGTTCATGACTTTAGTAAACTAATTGAAAATGTGATATGAAATATGACAAAAACTTCAATGATATGGAACATTGATAAAAAACACCTCATTATTGGGACCAACTTTGTCTCAGAACAATGATGAAATCGTCAACATAAAAACAATAGAGCGGTACTGAAAGATACACTTTCACCAAAGATACTTTATTTCAAGACACCAGCATGTAAAGCATATGAATACTGTATTATAAAACACCGGCATATTAGTCTATATAAAAACACCAGAATGTAATATGACTTAACATATGTCTATTCAAAAACACCAGATTGTAATATGACATTATATAATCTATTTTAGAACACCAGAACGTAATATGACATAATACAGTCTATCAAAAAACACCAGCATGTAATATGACATAATAAAACACCAGAATGTAATATGACATAATGTAGTGTATTTCAGAACACCAGAATGCAATATGACATAATATAGTCTATTAAAAAACACCAGAATGTAATATAACATAATATAGTCTATTTTAGAACACCAGAATATAATATGACATAATATAGTCTATTTAAAAACAACAGCATGTAATATGACATAATATAGTCTTTTTCAGAACACCAGAATGTAAAAACATATTCTTTTCTCAAAACACCAGCAATCTAATAACATAGATATAAATAATTTAATATACCAGCAATCTAATGAAACAAATTTAATAAGCTGAAAAATAAAGAGATTAACATATTGCACAACAATAACTTTACTAAAGAATAATACCATCACTTCATTGTGCAGCAATTAGGAGGAAAACAAACCAGACAATAGTAAGATAATAATACGATTCTACAAAATAATGCACCAAGAAAGAATTGTTAACTCAAGTATATTTCCACCCACCTGTATACTCCCTCTAAATGAGAGGAATACAAATTTACTTGTAAATACACCCTGTAAATGAATAGAATATCCAATAAAAGTTCAATTTACTTTGCTACCTGTCATATAAATATCAAAATATACAATTGAGATAAGATTACACCTGCTGCTAGGAGACCAAGAGACAAAAAAAAATCCTTAAAAACAAAAATGAAAAATAGAATATAAAAAAAAAAATCTATACTCTTCTTCTGTAATTTTCAAATGGTTTTTGGTCTATACACCTCAACGCAACAATAAAAAAAGTGAGGTAGGCTTTGTATGTGGATTGGAAACTGAAATACATGTACCACAAAATAAAAAAATATATAAATATATATTGCTATTCCATTGCTGTAAGGCAGAATTTGTGCCATAAGCGAAACTGTACTTGAACCCAAGCTTAACCCTTATCCTAATGATCATAATTCAAAAGAAAAAAAAAGTGGAGTGCCTCTGGCAGTCTCGCCTGCATTACGCAATTCAATATAGCAGCAGTGATGACTTTGAAAATGACTATGAAATAATCACAAAAAACACCATTCATATAATATGCTACTACGTTCATTGACCCTAAATGACATTTGACCTTGATCAAGTGACCTACGACTTGTGCAAGATGAGCAATGATACAGGATTACCCCTTTGTCCTAATTTCATTAACTATATCCATGAACTTTGAAAGTTATGATGGCAATTCAACAATTACCTACAACATGGCCAAAGACCTTGAATGACCTTCGACCTTGGTCATGTGACCCGAAACTTGCACAGGATGTTCAGTGATACTTGATTACTCTTACTCACATTAAAAGTTATGATGGAAATTCAACAAATACTCCCAACATGCCAAAAGTTCATTGACCCTGATCTTTGACCTTGTTCATGTGATCTGAAACTCAGGCAAGATGTTCAGTAATACTTCTTTACCCTTACACGTAAGTTTCATGAACTAGGTCCATTAATTTCTATGTTATGATGACATTTCAAAAAAATTAAAGTTAGGTTAAGATTTCGATATTGATTCCCCCAACATGGTCTAAGTTCATTGACCCTAAATGACCTTTGATCTTGTCATGTGACTGAAAACCAAGGTTCAGTAATACTTGATTACCCTTATGTCCAGGTTTCATGAACTAGGTCCACACACTTTCTAAGTTATGATGTCATTTCAAAAACTTAACCTTCGGTTAAGATTTGATGTTGACGCCGCCGCCACCGTCGCCATCGTAAAAGCGGCGCCTATAGTCTCACTCTGCTATGAGTATGTCCCGATGCAGCACAGACTCGCCAAGTGTTGACCCAAATCATATTGAATTTTGCTGTGTCTCTGTGTGCAGAGACAATTCTAAATTATACCTTTGTATTTTCCATGGTCTCGCCTCCGGACAGCTGAGGATGCATAGAAAGAGATACGCATCATATTGATCAATGCAGCAACAATATATGTCATTAGATGTACCAACCGTAGATGTATGCATATATGTATTTCATTCTAAATAAGCTTCAGCCAATAAAAATCTGAAACTTCAGCATCAATTTACATATCTACATGTATAATTAACAATTAAAAATAAATACAAAATTAAATAAAAATGATACACAATTAATGATTATTTCCAATTAGCCTTGGAAACAGAAATTACTAAAATACTAGTGTCAATGGCATAGATCAGATAAAAAGAAATTATTGATCGATTTACCTAACTTTTTAGAATGAATATTTCAACATTTTACTTCTTCAGGCAAAAATACAACAAAAAAAAGGAATCGAGTCTTTGGAAACAATTTAACTTTAGTATATACAGTAGTTAAAATGGTATGAAAATGTTACATAATAAAGCTATAACAGTTACATACAATATTAAACAAGCCTCAGAGGCTGTTCTCACTCAGTTCCTTAAACTAGTTTAGTGGAAACTAGTTTAGTGGAAACTAGTTTAACGCTAAGTGAGAACGGTCGAAGCGCTCTTGGAAGCGCTCTTCCAAACCAGTTTGGAAGACCACCTCGCGATGTAGTTTTCAAGATCGCTTCGCATCGGAAAAGTGGTTTTAGCGTAAGTGAGGACACAACCGTTCTTCGGGAAGCGATCTTCGCACATTTTGAGCGCGCTACTCCACACGACAGGTGTAGAATGCCTATGCTGCGGTTTCGAATTTCGCGCGAAACGTGTCTCCCCACTGAGAGCGTTTCCATAGCAACAAGAGCGCTATACGTGAAGTGATTTTGAAAACCACTTTCGTGTGATCAAGTGAGAACGCTAGCAAAGCGATCTTCCAAACTGGCTTTCTGAACCGGTTCCCAGTAAACTAGTTTTAGGAACGTAGTGAGAACAGCCTCTCAGTTATCTTGGCAGTGCATATGATGATGATGATGAAAACATTGCTACAACTATTACCTACAACCCATTGCAATGTGGTTTATTTAGTAGTACTTCACCATAACTATTACCTACAACCCATTCAGCCTCGTTGCATTCAGTGGTACATATGACAATGACACATAAGACTTCAGCAACTCTTCTGTACAAACAGTAATGCATACATGAAAATGGCAAAACATATCACTAAAACCATTGCTTACAACTCATTTTGCATAAGGACATTCAGCGGCGCATATTGACAACGATGCAGAGTTTTTTTAAACATAAAAACAAAGACCTATTTCACTTTGGTATATACAGGAATGTGTATTAACAATGATAAAGAAGGTTGCCCAATATCTTTGGATACATATAAAAGTACACAATATGAAAGTGATACAACAGATCAATAAGACTACTGCTTAATCGGCAGTATACAGCTTTCAAGATGTTGGTTCAAGCTATAGCACAAGCTTTCTGAGGTGCAATTACATGAAACTGAATTCAAATTATCCCGGCAACCTGCTTTACTGCCAGCTAGCTAGATTTCCCAGCTTGTATCACAAAGTATTATCTAATTCCGTTTCTCATTAGGCTTTTATGCCATAATATTCTCACAGCAAACTGTGAGTATGAGAAGTCACTGTAACTGCCATCCTTCATAAACATCAGTTACAGCAGTGGAAACAAAATCAGACGAACGTGTGCTCTCTTACCTTGATCAGTCAAAACAATTTTGATAAGTGATTGCTATTTCATCATGGACATTGATTCCAGGTAAATGACTTCCAAAAGGCTAGCACACTACTAATGAAAGCAAGTGATATCTCATATGTATTCCGCCTTATGTGCCTTTGTATTTTCAGTTATGAAAATCTATTAATGATACATAAGTTCACCCTGTTCAGTTATGCAAATCTTACAATGATACATAAGTTCACCCTGTTCAGTTATGCAAATCTTACTATGATACATAAATTTACCGTTCAATTTGGTACCATAATAATTGCATGGTAATTGTCAAGAAGGTCCCATCACACGTGACCAAGTATACTTTGGTGTGGTGCAAAAAACTACTTTAAAAAAATTGTCTTTAAGTACTCAATGACTCGATCCCAGACCTAAATTTTGTTAACGTCTGATTATTTGACCCCTGACCTACTTGCGCTTTGGTGCCAAATAATGAGCTTAGCCCGAGATCTGATTTTGGTCCTCAAAACAGTTCTTATCTTGTGCTACAGTACCCTAAGATGACCTCTCAACCTTCACCTATATGTATCTGTGCTGTGGTATACTGAGTAGACTGTGACCCTGACCAATTTGTGTTTGGGAACTCTAAGATGACCTAAGCCTTGATCTATTTGTGTTTGGGAACTCTAAGATGACCTAAACCTCGATCTATTTGTGTTTGGGAACTCTAAGATGACCTTAACCTTGATCTATTTGTGTTTGGGAACTCTAAGATGACCCAAGCCTTGATCTATTTGTGTTTGGGTACCCTAAGATGACCTTAACCTTGATCTATTTGTGTTTGGGTACCCTAAGATGACCTTAACCTTGATCTATTTGAATATGGGTACCCTAAGATGACCTTAACCCTGACCTATTTGTGTTTGGGAACTCTAAGATGACCTCTGAACATTAATCTATTTGTGTTTAGGTACCCAAAGATGAACTAAACCTTGACCTATTTGTATTTGGGAACTCTAAGATGACCTTAACCTTGACCTATTGTGTTTGGGTACCCTAAGATGACCTCTTAACCTTGACCTATTTGTGTTTAGGTACCCTAAGACGACCTCTTAAGCTTGACCTATTTATGTTTAGGTGCCCTAAGATGACCTTAACCTTGATCTATTTGTGTTTGGGAACTCTAAGATGACCTTAACCTTGATCTATTTGTGTTTGGGAACTCTAAGATGACCTAAACCTCGATCTATTTGTGTTTGGGAACTCTAAGATGACCTTAACCTTGATCTATTTGTGTTTGGGAACTCTAAGATGACCCAAGCCTTGATCTATTTGTGTTTGGGTACCCTAAGATGACCTTAACCTTGATCTATTTGTGTTTGGGTACCCTAAGATGACCTTAACCTTGATCTATTTGAATATGGGTACCCTAAGATGACCTTAACCCTGACCTATTTGTGTTTGGGAACTCTAAGATGACCTCTGAACATTAATCTATTTGTGTTTAGATACCCAAAGATGAACTAAACCTTGACCTATTTGTATTTGGGAACTCTAAGATGACCTTAACCTTGACCTATTGTGTTTGGGTACCCTAAGATGACCTCTTAACCTTGACCTATTTGTGTTTAGGTACCCTAAGACGACCTCTTAAGCTTGACCTATTTATGTTTAGGTGCCCTAAGATGACCTTAACCTTGATCTATTTGTGTTTGGGAACTCTAAGATGACCTTAACCTTGATCTATTTGTGTTTGGGAACTCTAAGATGACCTAAACCTCGATCTATTTGTGTTTGGGAACTCTAAGATGACCTTAACCTTGATCTATTTGTGTTTGGGAACTCTAAGATGACCTTAACCTTGATCTATTTGTGTTTGGGTACCCTAAGATGACCTTAACCTTGATCTATTTGAATATGGGTACCCTAAGATGACCTTAACCCTGACCTATTTGTGTTTGGGAACTCTAAGATGACCTCTGAACATTAATCTATTTGTGTTTAGGTACCCAAAGATGAACTAAACCTTGACCTATTTGTATTTGGGAACTCTAAGATGACCTTAACCTTGACCTATTGTGTTTGGGTACCCTAAGATGACCTCTTAACCTTGACCTATTTGTGTTTAGGTACCCTAAGACGACCTCTTAAGCTTGACCTATTTATGTTTAGGTGCCCTAAGACGACCTCTTAAGCTTGACCTATTTGTGTTTAGGTGCCCTAAGATGACCTTAACCTTGATCTATTTGTGTTTGAGAACTCTAAGATGACCTAAGCCTTGATCTATTTGTGTTTGGATACCCTAAGATGACCTTAACCTTGACCTATTTGTGTTTAGGTGCCCTAAGATGACCTTAACCTTGATCCATTTGTGTTTGGGAACTCTAAGATGACCTAAGCCTTGATCTATTTGTGTTTGGATACCCTAAGATGACCTTAACACGGACCTTTTGGTGTTTGGGAACTCTATTATGACCTTCACCTTGACATATTCGTGTTAAGGTACCCTAAGATGACCTCTTAAAGGGGAATCCAACCCAAATGAAAACGTGTTTTTATAAGGAAAAGAAAAACCAGACAAGTTGATAGGTGAAAGTTTGAACAATATTGGACAAACAACAAGAAAGTTATGAATTTTAAAAAGTTGTAAATATTCGTAATCACTATACCCATGGACACTTCAAATTGGCCGCATATGGGATGTCATAGTGATGTAAGGCAAGGACTACTCTTCCATGTACTCCAATACATATCATGGCTCAAATGTCATTTTTCCCAAAGGTTTTATTTCAAATTATAATTTTCTTTCATGGGGACATAAAACAATATACTACCTGGGTTATAATTAGATTACTGCCCCAGGGGAATGGGTACTTAGGAGAAAACCACAAATCCCTGATAATAAAGTACATGGCCTATGGGAAAGTTGTCCTTGCCCCTTGTCATAATTTACTTACCCAGTTGCCAATTTGAAATCTACATAGTATTATTGATCTCAGTTTTACAGCAGCTATAACTTTCTTATTGCTTGTCCGATTTCTTTCAAACTTTCACCATTCTGTTTAATTTATTTTTCTCCTTCCCAACACAACATTCTATGGCCAAGGCTGGATTCCCCTTTAACCTTGATCTATTTGTGTTTGGATACCCTAAGATGACCTTAACACGGACCTTTTGGTGTTTGGGAACTCTATTATGACCTTCACCTTGACCTATTCGTGTTAAGGTACCCTAAGATGACCTCTTAACCTTGACCTATTTGTGTTTAGGTACCCTGAGTAGAAATATGTAAGAGAGAGCAAACAGTATGATCATGATGCAAGATAGAGCTACATGATTCTGCCACAGATCCCAGTCAGATATTGATACATCCAAGTCAGACAAGTACTCCTCTCCAGTGATACTGTTAAAGGAAAGAAAAAACAAATGGCAATGGCCCTCATTCTGAATTTGGGTTTAACATAAAGGACAAGTCCTTTCCAACAAAAAGTTTATTTGAATGAAAAGAAAAAAAATCAAACAAGCATAGCACTGAAAATTTCATCAAAATGGGATGTAAGATAGGAAATTTATAACACTTAGTCATTATTGTCAAATCTGTAAAAAAAATTGTATAATTCAAAAAATAAAAACAAAAGAAATAGTAAGGAATATCATCAACTCTCTCATTTGCATGTCACTGAGTTGTGCATATAACTGTTTCGTCAGAAATAAGCTAAACTTTAAGATATCATAACTTTCTTATTTTACATCTGATTTAGATGAAATTTTGAGTATTATGCTGGTTGGTTTTTCTCTATAGATTCAAATCAACATTTTTCTGGGGTGGACTTGACCTAAAACTCTGGTCTAAAATTGTGGTTTAACTATGGATAGCCAATTGTGACACAAATCGAAGAGTACGGGTTCAACTTACTAGCTAAATTTCTCACTCAAAAATTAAAAATTGTTTTAGAATGATAACTAACATAGCTTTATTTACCATTAAAGAATGGGAAAAGAGGACACTAAACATAGAAAATGTAGGCCTACAATGTAAACAAAATGAAATTTTGACATTTTCGGCTTCCCGTAAGCTTGGCTCAGAGTTAGACCATGGCTTAACCCTGAATTAGACTGGTGGGCTGATATTCAGCCCCCCTTCAATATTTTCTTGATAAATATGTAGAGTGTAAATAAAAAAAGATCAATTTGGGGAAAAGAATGTCATAAAGAGCAACAGGACTTACCAACTATCCGTTCTATTGTTTCGACAGAATGTCAAGCCTTTGAACTCATTGATACTCAAAGCCTGAAATATCATAAGAACAATAATAACAACGATATCAACAGTGATAACTTAAGTGTACATGTAGTTAATATGATGACAAGGATAATACTATTTATCATGATGGTGGTGATGATAATGATGATGATAATGACGGCGATGATGATAATGGTGCCGATGGTGATGAGGATGATGATAATGACGGCGATGATGATAATGGTGCCGATGGTGATGATGATAATGATGATCATAATGATGATAATGATGATGATGATAATGACGGCGATGATGATAATGGTGCCGATGGTGATGATGATAATGATGATCATAATGATGATAATGATGATGATGATAATGACGGCGATGATGATAATGGTGCCGATGGTGATGATGATAATGATGATCATAATGATGATAATGATGATGATGATAATGATGATGATGATGATGATGGTGATAATGATGAGGATGATAATGATGAGGATGATGATAATGATGATGATGATAATGATGATGATGATAATGATGATGATAATGATAATGGTGCCGATGGTGATGAGGATGATGATGATAATGAAGATGATAGTAATGATGATGATGATGATGATGATGATGGTGATGATGATGATGATGATGGTGATGATGGTGATGAAGATGATGATGATGATGATGATGATGATGATGGTGATGATGATGATGATGATGATGATGATGATGATGATGATGATGATGATGATGGTGATGATAATGATGGTAATGATGATGAAGATGATAAAATATTTGTGCTATCATGACAAATTTGATATCAAACGAATGAGCATGTCATGCCCCTTCATCACATTACTTTGTCACGCGGAGCTGAAAAATATCGAGGTGTCATTTTTTCCGCAAAAATCTTCTCATTTTAGACAAATTAGAAATGAAAACTTGACTAAAAAACATTTCATATTTGTGCTAGTTACTTCTCAACACAAACATTTAAGATTACACTTTTTTGTTCAGTGGTGACATATGATAGAAAATGTAATATAAATCATATGACATTTATATATTTCAAGGAAACAATGTTTTAAAATATAACAATAGAATACATTTGGCACGAATGTTACTTCTTTTTCTTCAAAGAAAATTCCACCTGAAATATACTTTGATCCCAACAGCATCCCAATCATGTGGAAGATCTAATATGCTCTTTCATTTGATACCAACTCGTCATGGTAGTATTCATATTTCTGAAGATATAGTTAATTTTACAATGCTTGGAAAGCGAATAAATTTCACTGAATTCCATGGCCCGTATTCTGATGTCGGCTCTAACTTAAACTCGGGTTTAAAGTTGTGGTTTAAGTATGGATAACCAATCGTTACATAAATCACTAACAGTAGAGATATCATATTTCTGCTCATTTGGCTTTCAAATCATTCTTTATTGTCTAGGAAGTATAAATAGATGATTGTCTTCACCATCGATGAATCAGGAGAGAGCACAGTAAACATAAGCAACATACAACTTAATAACGATTTTGACACTTTTGGCTTCTCATAATTTTAGCACAGAGTTAGACCACGGTCTAAGTTGAACCTGACTTCAGAATATGGGCCCATGGGTGTATATAAACGTTTGGCCTCAACTGTACGTCACTTACATTGACAGAGTATCTGATGATACTGAAATATTTCACCCATTCCAGCCAATCGGGTATAGAAGAGGTGTTAACCACAACACCTGCAAACACCTAATAAGAAATTAAAAAAACAAAGAAATTAAAAGCCTTTCGGACTGGCCGGAACATGTTTAACGGGATACCATAAATCTTCACCCCGGTCCGTTTCATAAACTTTGTTATGATACCGGTAGCAATTTTGAAATAACAGTTAAAAGCTACTGAAATCCTTCAATCTGATTGGCTGATAGTAAATTTGTATAGAAATGTGCATTTGCTATTATAACAAGTCTTTATGAAACGGGACCCTGGTGGCCGTTTCATAAAGCTGTTCGTAAGTTAAGAGCGACTTTAAGAACAACTGGTGAACCTTTCTTACACGCTAAATAATCATCAATGAAGAATTAATGGTGAATATTATTTACCACAAGAAAAGTTCACCAGTCGTTCTTAAAGTCACTCTTAACTTAGGAACAACTTTATGAAATGGCCCCCAGGTGTTTTTAAAAGTCAGACTTTATTTTGAATTGCCCTAATCAAATTTTGACAAATTATAAGCTTTTCAAGGTAAATGCTCGATAACAAAGAATAGTAATCTAAAGATCATAAATCATCTTTAGACAGTGCAGAATTAAATGATTGAAAATCTGATGTTGTTCCAGTTGTTTGTAAAGTAGTTTACTTTGCCAAGATCAGAACCAGCATGCCTCTCTTGACATTCATCCTAACAGAGATCTAATATCAGACAGCGGTAAGGATACTAAGAAAAATTTCCTAGATACTTTTTCAGCATTTAAGATATATGTAGCCTTGAGTAGTGGTGGAGCTTATCACAAGGAATGAATAATATTGCATAGTCTTGCTTGTATGGTAAGGTCCTCTAAGTCTGTGCAGGGCCCCGACTCAAAATTGTGGAAAAATGATGAATTTCTGGCTATTCATGTCACAGCCTCAAATGCACCCCTTTTTTAAATCAAAATCCCTGAATCGTGTTTAGTGAATGGATGTGCAGAAAGGGGGCACCATTGTTTTGTTCAATATGAAAATGAAAAATACGGAAAAGCATCGGAATCTCTTGACTCTGGACAACGACATATTTGCAATTGTTCGTCCAGTGCAAATCTTCAGATGATCTGCAGTCCCGGTCCACCAACTTTCGACAAAACCCTCTCAGCTCTCCGTTGTGATTTTAATTGCATTTTCAAAGGCATTGATGCATCGTAGAGAGTTTCCCCACAGTAAATACGAAAACGACATACACTGTATTAAGTCGACGGGAAGATTCTCTGAATAAAACAGCCCAAAGAGTGATTTGGTTTTAAAAACTATAAATTATCAAATTAGCTTATATGAAAGAATAATTATGTATCTTCATACTGCCAAAAATTCTAAGTTGTAAAGTTAAAAGCAAGACAAGATATAAAGGTTTGCTCAACACCACAATATTTGGGCTGCTTTGAAGTTTTTTTTCAGATTGCAGTGTGCATGCTTGTCCTTGAGTGAGGGCGTGCTTGCGTCACTTAGGTCATTGTGACATCACAGTCTATAGATAGTGAGTGTACTTACAAACATGATGATATTTGATGCAGCTACCAGACTGAGACCCACACTCACAATGCCAACCTTGATTGAGATAAGAAAGACCAAGGCAGTACCACAGAATGTAACCAGTATCAATGTCAAGAGAAAGATGAAGAATGCACCCGCCTCGGCTCGAAATCCTGAAAAAAAAATGTTAAGGAGCCATTTTGTAAAAAAATCACAAGGGCAATCGTGGAGCGTTGTGGCCCAGTGGATTAGTCTCCGGACTTTGAAACAGAGGGTCGTGGGTTCGAATCCCAGCCATGGTGTAATTTCCTTCGGCAAGAAATTTATCCACATTGTGCTGCACTCGACCCAGGTGAGGTGAATGGGTACCCGGTAGGATTTGTTCCTTGAATGCTTCAGCGCCTATTAATATGGCGGCTTAGCTACAGCTGGGGTAATAATATGATACCACGTATCAAAGCGCAGTTGAGTATATGCACATAGCAACTACGCTATAAATGGACATATTATCATTATAATAATATTGCACTTCACCCCAGGGTGGCGTCCTCCATTGACTAGTGGATACCATACATGTCAAAAAACGTAAAAGTTAAAAGGGTATCTATTCCACGATATGGCACATTAATTAATACCTTATGTATAAGAGGGTGTCAAAAACATTGAAATGCAGAAAAAAAGGTACACTTTTCTGGTAGTAATTACTTGCATGATAGGGTCTGATATGTGAGGATATAAAGAAATAGAATACATTTTTGAAAGGGTATACTTTTTACACCAACATCATGTGTTATTAAATTATAAATTATTTCCTGCCGGTACCCATTTACTTCACCTGGGTCGAGTGCAGCACAGTGTGGAACAATTTCTTGCTGAAGGAAAACACGCCATGGCTAGGATTCGTACCCACGAGACCCTCTGTTTGAAACGATGGGAGTCAGAACCACTAGACCACAACACGCCCACAAAAAATATACTTGAGTCACATAATCACTAATGAAATTGTTATCAATTACATAATGATAATAATAATAGGCATTTATATAGCGCCATCTATCTAGAAATATTCTATTCCGAGGCGCGATGTTATTATTGTTATTACCCCGGCTTTAGCTGTATACAAATTTTACAATTCAATGTCATGCACTCTTGGAAAATGAGATGTTGCCAGATACTATACTAGAATTGAATTTTATAATATTTAGAAGAAAATGTTCAAATACTGGAATTGGTTTTTTAAAGATTAATATTGCACGGGATTAAAATATCATTGAATGATCTGAGTTGATATGTGGTGAAGAAAAAAAAAATCATACTGCAGTCATAACAATTGCTAATAACAATAACAATAATAATATGGCACACTCCAGCTACTATGTACTCTACTGCGCTTGATACTTGGTATCATATTATTAACCTGGCTGTAGCTGAGCCGCCATATATATGCACTAACTGAAAGCATTCAAGGAATAAATCATACCCTGGGTCGAGTGCAGCACAATGTGGGTAAATTTCTTGCTGAAGGAAAGCAATCATAATAAAATATGATTGACTAATAAATTGATTCACTATCAACAAAAGACAAAAAGATAGATAACTTACCTATCATCCAGTAATAGATAGCAGCAAAAACTAATGTGGGAAGAACCCTCATTGGAACCAAATCACATAAAACCTTAGAGATGAAATAGGAGGAAGTCCGATAGAAACCGCTACTCGACTCATGGCTGACGGGAAATAAATACAAATAATTTTCAATAGAACAACAAAGGCAGAGTATAAATGCCAGTTGTGGTAACAATTTCTAAAATTTTTTTGAAAATAATCCAATAATATGGCCACCCACGTATCTCAATATATGAATAAAAATAATATGTGACACAGGATACTGGAAGAAGTTGTGTAATAGTTGAGAACTTAGCAAAATAAGCATGGCATGCCAACCGAATATCTAGGGGGTGTACCAAAAAGCTGTTCATTAGTTTAGTTTAGAGCGACTTGTTCTGATACCGGTAGCAATTTTGCAATAACAGTTAAAAGCTACTGAAATCCTTCAATCTGATTGGCTGATAGTAAATTTGTATTGAAATGTGCATTTGCTATTATAACAAGTCTTTATGAAACGGGACCCTGGTGGCCGTTTCATAAAGCTGTTCGTAAGTTAAGAGCGACTTTAAGAACAACTGGTGAACCTTTCATACGCACTAAATAATCCCCAATGAACATTTAATGGTGAACAGCTTTATGAAATGGCCTCCGGGTCTTTTTCCAAATATTGATAATACACTGTCCCACGTGTGCTTATGTTTGTTGTACAACGCCTACTTAGCTTGTTGTACGCGAGCAAATGTGAGACTGAATGTCGAACATTTGTACCGTTGCACACACGACGTACCATCCAAAATGTACCGTTGCAAGGCTTTAGGAGGTGACGTCACAATACAATTTAATTCACTGAGCTCAGTAAAAAATGAAGGCGAAATATGCGTATAGCCTGCAAGCTAAATGCGCAGTGCCCGAGGTCATGTGCGCTTGTTGTATTTTGCTTTTCGCTTTCAATTTTTTGCTCCCTTTTCATAGATTACTGCAGGGAAAATCTCTTGTTTTTCCAAATTTTCCCTAAACTCTGAGGCATTGTACAACACAAATAACAAATATTCTTATTCGTGCAATGGTGCTAGATTTCACATTCGTTGAAAGAAAGAGACACTCTGTTTAACTTGGCTAACGCCTTGTTAAATAGAGCATCTTTCACCTCATGCGAAATCTCACACCATCCCACTCATACCTATTCGCTATTTGTATAATGGCAATCAATAGTGCGATTTTTTTTCAGCTTAGATTTCACAATTTCACATATGTAACTGTACAAGTGGGGGCGTCGTGATCTAGTGGCGATGGTTTTCGTCTTTCCGTCTGAAGGATGAGGGTTCCATTCCTAGCCATGGCATGTTTTTATATATTTCTTTTGCTCATCACAATTTGAAAGTCAAATCAAAACGGCATTGAGTCATACAAGAAACAATTCTTCTCCATCATTCATAGAAATATCATCAAACTTTAATATGAATCTGTCCATCTCATATCAAGTATGTCTAAATATTTACACACAAAGAACATTGATTAATGAAATATTTGAATTATAATACAAAAAATATATATTCTACCATCGCAATAAGTTGCATTTAAGCAGCTTACGGAATCTGATATTAATTGTGCCTGGTACGGGGAGAAATTATTTTGTTCAACTCACATATATATTTTACGTTCATCTACAAACAGTTCCAAGGCGCTGATATTACTAAAGACCATGAAGATACTCGCAAAGAAGAAGGCACCAGTCCTAAACAATAAAAGACAAAGGAAAGAAAACAAAAACATCATTATTATGATGGCCTGCACTGATCGCACAGAAACGTTGTGAGCGCTAGTAATGCGCTAACAGAGGCCATGTTACAAACAGTCACCATGTGTCCGCGATGCCTAATGTTACAATACATTACTTACACATTGAAATAACTTTTTTGACTTCACAATGCGAAAGATGTGACTGGGCTTACTGTTTGCACTCTGTTAGGCTAACAACCTTTTTTGTGCAGCCGGCTCTGGTTGATTTCAGGGAAGCTTGCCATGACAGATGTTAAATCCCAGTCTGTTTTATCCGTTTCTATGGTAACTATTAGACATATGTGCCTATCCACTTATCAAAATCAAGGAAAGGATTCGACATTGTAACAAAAAAAAAGTCAGCCTGGGGTCTATAAGATGTCTTCTACACTAAAAACAAGTAATGTCCAAAAATTCAAACTACCGTACAGACAATAATTTAAAGTGATCATTTCACTTTGTTCTGATTTAAAAAATTATCCTTTTGGTTCCTGAAAATGGGCTAAACATTAGGCTTATAGTGTAAAAATACCATCCCAAAAGTTTCAAAGTATTATATTTACAGGATCAATTTTAAAACCTTGGAGATGTAAAACAAAGTTTGAAATAATTGGGAGTTGGTTTCAATGACTATGTGTATACAGGGAATCTGTGCACCACAACACATTAATTCTAGATGAACACAGCATGACCTACATACAGTGTGTACAAGGTATAGGTCCTACACTGAATGTACAGTGCAGCTAATAGTGTGTGTATAGGAGATACACACAACAGAAGGCAGTCAAAATAGCCAACGGACTTTTGAATTGGAGAAAACTGGTCATAAGCTGAACCCGTCTACTAGACGGTTCTCAAAATCAGGCTAATAAATTGCTACTTGTATCTAAATTAGAGTTTTTCATCCTATATTGTGGTCTGTTTCAGGGTTTTTGAGGACAAATACAGGCACTCATACGCACGTTTCAACTCAGTTTGAGAATTTTTTAAATCAGCTGCTCACAAAGTTAAACGATCCCTTTAATTAAAATGAATTTAAAATATAATTGTACCAAATACCTGTTCTGAGTGCCAGCTGGATATGAGGTGTCCACCTGGAAATACACCATCCCCATAATTAATGCAATGAAGGACCCCATTACCAACTAGGAGGAAGAAAAGCAAACAAAGAAATGGTAAAAGAACATTTTCACAGAAAACTGTTAGAGTTCCCAGCTTTTCAAGAAAAAAAATTCCCTGATTTTTCCCTGATGAAGTTTAAAAATTCCCTGATAATTATTCAAACCCATTCCCAGTTTTGCATGTTTTCTAAACATATATTTTCAATATAAAAACAATAATGTAAAACTAATTAGTACCACCATAACCAGTCATTCAATGGATGTTGTTTTGGTATGCAACAAAATATACAGAGTCTGACTGAGGTATTTCTTCATATCAAATTCCCTGATTCTCCCTGACTGAAAAAAAAGTAAAACAATTTTCCCTGATTTACCTGATGTGCTGGGAACCATGTGGAAGGGTTATTTATAGAGAACAAAACTGATGGACAACTTCAAATGATTACAGTGCATGATTTTGTAGCATAGTATCTGGAAAAAACAGATATTATCTAAAGTTGTGAGTCCAATCATGATGTCACATGACTCACTATCAAAGCACATACTCTATGGGACATGAAGCAATCAACTATTGCTTCAGATGCAGGAGCCAAATCCAGAACTGGGTTCTTGTCCAATCCCTCTCTTACAACATGAGCACCCAAAATGGTCCAAGGCGGTGCAGACAAACTTGTGACATCGCCTACTTGTTTCTGCAGGCTTCTTCGGACTGGCGCTGACTCAACGTAGATGGGGTAGTATCGGCAGCACGGAAGTCCGCAATAATGGGAATGTACTTAGTAGACAGTTTATGTTGTCCAGCGTCTCGGTTCACGGAATGTGCCCGATTCTTCTGGATGTGAATGGCCTCCCTAATCCATCTTGCTTATTTATTGTCATCTCTAGCTAGGATCTGGCTCTTATTCCAATTTATCGAGAGGTTCCTTTGGGCTACATGGTCACTGATAGCTGACTTAGAAACGGTTGACTCAGCCTCCTTCTTTCTTGATCTTGTGAAGTGGGTTTCGCTAAGAGTCTCTGCTTCTTGTTTGTGTTCAGCCTTCCTTATCCCACATTTCCTTGCAGTTTCTCCAACTTTCTACTACGTACAATCCCATTCTCACCGACTTCCGCGCTGCCGATACTACCCCATCTACGTTGAGTCAGCGCTAGTCAGATGCCTGCAGAAACAAGAAGGCGAAAGCTCACAAGGTAAAAACCAAATTGATTGCGGAAAGATGAAAAGCTGTTCGAATTGAATTCTACCCATTAGATGAGTCTCTTTACGGCAACACCTATGGTGTTCAGGGGCATACAAAATATATTTAGAAAGTATAAGGTTGAGCTTACCGGTACAACTGATACTTGAATACTCCTTCTATAATTGATAGCGGCTCTTTTAGCTACCACAGAGACCTGTAGTTAAACAAACCAGAAATATAATACTGACTGATAATTTCCAGGGTTGTAATAAAAAACGTTTTTTATTAAAATATAATAAAACGTTTTTTTATTATTTTAATGGCAAAAAGAAGCTGCTGAAAACTGCTTATCTAATAAAAGAGAGCCAATGGAGTAAATTAGAAAGTCAAAAAGGGGCCTAAGCTTTCGATCCTAGCAGAATCTTCGTCGGAGGCAAAAAACGTTTTAAATCGTTTTAAAACTTTTTTTTTCCATCAAACGATGTAATTTTCGGTAAATCAATTAAATTGTACACTTAATACAGTATGATTAAAGCTCTTGATGTTTTAAATACTTTTTTGAAGTAAGAGATGACTTCAATTTTTGTTTCTGAATTTTCAACAGAAAAATTCATATTTTTCCCAAAATTACTAAATCAAGGAAATTGAATGCCAAAAAATGAAGTTGACATTTTATAAGTTTATTCCTCATACATGTACATACATGTAGTCTCAGGTTTTTTGAGTCTTGTCAATCTAGGGGGTGAGAAGAATTGGCACAATGTAAGAAAATGACATTATCTGTAGACTGTAGGCTTTCAAAGCTTAATTTCATTTACTCAATATGCTTTATTTCCTTTGAATCAATTATACCAATTTTAAGTAATAATAAATAATAATAGTCCGCTTTTATATAGCGCTTAATACATCGGAACGACATGTCTAAGCGCTTTACAGATATATTATTACCCAGTCATCGGATTCAATCAGTCATTCCCGCACACAAAGTATGCACATCCTCCACTCCCTGGGTAGTATTCCAGTCAGTCGCCAGTGAGGCGCACAAAGTATTGGACAAGCTACAATATATGACTTTCACATCCTACCGGGTACCCATATGTGCATGAAATACAAGTTTGGGTTTAAATCTATAAATATTAGGCCCTTGAACTGCTTATTTCTTTAATTGAGGAATTTGGACCAAATTGGGTTTTTTTTTATGTTTGTTTTGACTTTTTTTTTTCTTATGTACACTTTTGTGGTTACTTTTGGGTTTTTTTTATCGTTTTTTTAATGGAAATTATTGGCAATACTTTTCAAATCATTAACAAAAAGTAAAAATATTGATACAGATAAAAATGTTGGCGAAAAATTTGCATTGGCTTTATACATGAAATCATGATATTGAGCAATTCTGGTCTGACATGCACTTGTGTAATATCATGGAGCTATCAATGTGTTGATAGCTCCATGGTAATATCATAACCGCATATCCATGCATGTATCCAAAAAATAGTCTTGAACAATATGACGTGGACCTGTTGTGCTTATGGATCTATCATAGAAATTTTTAAGGGGGCCATTACGGTCCCCTGGGATTGTTAGGGTTAAAGGTCAAGTCCACCCCAGAAAAATGTTGATGTAAATCAGTATAGAAAATTCAAACAAGCATAATGCTGAAAATTTCATCGAAATCGGATGTAAAATAAGAAAGTTATGACATTTTAAAGTTTCGCTTATTTTTCACAAAACATTTATAACAACTCAGTGATGTGCAAATGAGAGAGTTGATGATGTCCCTCACTCACTATTTCTTTTGTTTTTTTTTAATTGTTTGAACAATACAATATTTCAATTTTTACAGATTTGATAATAATGACCAACTTGACTGAACCAAAAATTTTTAAAACAATGGTAGTTCCACACATGTTCAGGGAGGAAAAAAACTTTATTTCACATGACAATGAGAAAATAACGACATACAAAATAAATAGTGAGTGATGTCATCAGTCCCCTCATTTGCATACCGACCAGGATGTGCATATAACTGTTTTGCGAAGTTAAGCGAAAATTTAAAATGTCATCACTTTATTATTTTACATTCGATTTTGATGAAATTTTCAGCATAATACCTTTTTCTTGGGGTGGACAATGTCAGTTATACAGTCTATTTGCAAAATATTATTATGCTTGTGCAACATTTCCATTTCATTCAAGTACTACTATTACATATTTGAGCAATAGAGAAAGAAAGAATAAGGGGGGAAAGAGAGAGGAGAAAAAGAGTGGTGTTGAGAAAGAGATTTAGTTAGAAGAAAATAATATACCACTTAAGAAAGAAAAGTTTAAAAAATATATTCATATAAAATCACATCCATGCATACTTATAACACACAAGTCTATGAGGTGTTTTAAAACATGTTTTTTGGGGAAAAAAACTGGTGTTTTAAAACACACCGTTTAAAACGTGCCAATCCTGATAATTTCAAAATCATTTTGAAAAAAAAAAGGATTTTTCTAATTGAATACGGTAGGTTTTTTAAAAAGTTTACATCGGTTAATTGACAGCTAAATGACCTTATTTGCCTAGTCGAGGCATCATGGCCGAGTAGTTTTGACTTCTGTCTTTTAATCTGAGGGACGTGGGTTTGAGTCCCAGCCATGGGCGGAAATCCCAGGGGGGATAGGGGGGACGTGTCCCCCCTACTCAAAATAGTAGGGGGGACACAATATAAAATGTCCCCCTACTATTTGTGGTCTTTTATGATGGTAAGAAATACATCATTCAAAATCGAAATAAAACATGTTTTTTAGGACGAGATGACCTTACTTTTGGGATGATAACCTTTTTTTTTTTTTTTTTTTTTTTTTGCTTGTCAAACAAATTTTCCTGCCCCTTGTCCCCCCTACTTTTTGGGAGAGATTTACGCCCCTGGTCCCAGCCATGGCGTGTTTTCCTTCAAGAAATTTACCCACATCGTGCTGCACTCAACCCAGGTGAGGTAAATGGGTACCCGATATGAAGACATTTCTCGAATGCTTGAGCTATATGGGCAGTGCAGCTAAAGCCGGGGTGATAAAATCTGCGCTTTCTATCCTCAGGCAAAAAGCGCTTTATAAATTCAGAGATTGATCTGGAACTGGAATTACATTCAATCATTTGCTGATACTTGATAACCATTATAATAAAGTTTTATAAAAAATGGACTTATACTATCAAAATTATCTTAAAAATTCAAATTATGAACCTTGGTTACGTTCTGATATTAATAGCACAAAATGGTCATAATTCATTGACCTTCAGTGACTTTTGATCTGGATCATGTGACATGAAACTCATGGAAGATGATCAGTAATACCTGATCACGCTTATGTCCTAGTTTCCTTTATGATGACATTTCAAAAACTCAACCTAGTTAAGATTTTGATGTTGATGAAACTGCAACCATTGCAGTTCGCTGGAAAAGCGTCGCGGCCAGCACCAATAGACTCGCTTTGCTACATTTATATTTGCAAGCAAAACAATAATCAAGACAAATACGCAGATACTTTATTTTAATCAGGCACACAGTTAAATTTATTTTTTGGGGGGGAAATCTTTAAATTTATCCAATAAAACACATTTGTAGTTTATATCCATCACACCATAACTGTTTTGGGGCACATTTTGGTGATGATTGGAACAGTTACATGCACTTTAAGGAAAAATTACTAAAACTTAACCCTATTTTCAATGGGCTAATTAAATTTGACCCCCCCAGATTTCCTCCGCTGACTGCGCGATCGCCGCGAAAATTTGCACGCGCGTAAAGGCAATGTAAACTGCAAGACCATATGGTAACATTTTCAAAAAATTAATTGTTTAATATTTTCTATTAATTAACTATGCAAATAAGCATATGAAATTTGCCCTAATTCTTTTTTCGTTTTGGCCTTTAACTCAATTTACATAGCTAGTAGAATGCTGATTTTTTGGTGAGCATATCAATGTTTACATTTCTAGCAAAAATTGAAAAAATATAATTAATTTCTTATGTATTTTGCTTTTTTAAATTCTTATGTATTTCTTTGTTTTTTGAACCTTTGTTTTTTATTGCTTTCTCTGATGAACTTTGTTGGGGACCCTAATGCGATCACAAATAGCAAAAGATAAATCCATTCAAAATAACAAAAGTAAAAATAATCATACACTTATGATTTTTGGCTAAAAACACAATTTGAATTGACTTTGTTACACGGACTCACGTTTTCGAGCAATTTTGGGTCTGACATGCACTAACAAAATGTTGAGTAATTTCGGAACCGCATACCCGGGTGTCGCAAATTTGGTTTCAAAATATGCGCAAAACTTGAAAATAAAAAGTCAATGAGTGACGAGCGAGAGGAAGAGAAAGGAGAAGCAGAAGGAGGGGAATTAAAGAGGAGAAGAAAAAAAAGGAGAAGAAAAGGAAGGAGAAGAAGAAAAGGAAGAAGGAAGGAAGATTTGCATTTATATCTGCAAATCGGTGGACCGGGGCCTGCCCGTGGCTACCTCAGGGCCTGCCTGAGGCTATCAATGAATGGCGCGGTCCAAAAATTACGTGCGACGGCTTTGTGACAAAATTTGTCATGGGGGGTGTCAAATTGACCCCCCAGTTTAAAGGTCAAGTCCATCCCAGGAAAATGCTGATTTTAATAAATAGAGAAAATTTCATCAAAATCGGATGTAAAATAAGAAAGTTATGACATTTTAAAGTTTCGCTTATTTTTCACAAAACAGTGATATGCAAAACAGTGAGTCAGTCGATGATGTCCATCACTCACTATTTCTTTTGTTTTTATTGTTTGAATTATACAATATTTCATTTTTTATCTATATGACAATAAGGACCAACTTGACTGAACCATATAGTATTAAACAATGCTAATTCCACATGTTCAGGGAGGAATTAATCGTTGTATCACTTGACAATGAGGAGAAAAGTAGAATGTTTCATATTTCATATAATACATGTAAAATACAAAAGAAATAGTGAGTGGATGACATCATAGTCTCCTCATTTGCATACCAGCCAGGATGTGCATATAACTGTTTTGTGAAATTAAGCGAAACTTTAAAATGTCATAACTTTCTTATCTTACATCCGATTTTGATGAAATTTTCAGTGTTATGCTTGTTGGATTTTTCTCTTTTTATTCAAATCAACTTTTTGTTGGGGTGCTCTTGTCCTTTAATAAGGGTTAAGATATTAACCAACCTGAGTAAAAAATCCTGATGCATAATCATAATCTGGAAGGGCGATAGTTCCTGGGTTGTTATCATGAAGTTTAATGATCTCTGCTGCTTTTGCTTCTACCTCATGATAGAAACGAGAACTCTTATAACTCTTTGTGAGATCCACTGTATTAGCGTTCATGTTGTTCATTTCAGTGGTGGCCACGCCTTCCTCCAGCTTAGATTCTACAATGAGAAAGGAAGATGAGGTAAACTAGAGGTGTTTTTGCTCAGTGAAGAAGTCTCCGGACTTTGAACCGCAAGGTCTGGGGCCCGTTTCATAAAGGATTCGCAACTGTTGTAACTTTGCCATTATGGCAGCTTCCATGGAAACCTTGTTTCCATGGCTGCTGAGCCCTGTTGCCATGGTAGTTGCCATTATGGCAAAGTTACAACAATTGCAAGTCCTTTATGAAACAGGCCCCTGGGATTCAAATCCAGCCATAGCATTCGCATCCTTTGGCAAGGCATCAATCTACATTTGCCACTCTCCACCTTGGTGTAATAAATGAGAACCCAGTAGAAAAGAATTCCTTGAATGCAGTCAAGCGCTCAATTAGGGTAGCCATGCTAAAGCCAGGGTAACAGTATGCAGCACTTAGAAATAAAGTGTTATTTTGATAATGTCACAATGTTTCAACAAGAAGGGGATCCTTCTATCATCATCAAGCACTAGAATGAGACTTAATTGCTAAGTTTTGGAGACATCCAATCCATCGTCTCTCTATGGAAATCCATCAGTGTCATAACTTTTTCTACAGGAAATATGCAAAATGTCCTTTGTAAACAAAGGAAAACACACCAAATTGTCAAGAAATCAATGAATTTATAAGAATAAACATTCATATCTAGAATTTTTTTTGAACAAACATGCATTTCATATGTTGACATTGCTGGCTTTCCATAGCTGCGTTTGATCAGATCAATCGCAACTCTTCGTAAGACGAGCCCCTGTTTGACCCGTGGTGGGATTTCAATTTTTCAGACAAAATGTCGGTCATTATGATTAAGTTATGTCCATCATGTATATCATATCTAGGTATTCATGAGCCCATTACGTCTTACCCCCGTTTGAAAACGGACCGCAGATCAGATGGCAAACTGCGGTGTTTCACCCCATTTTGCATTTGAAAATCTAAAACATCATTTCCAAGCCCTGGGGGTCGTTTCATAAAGCTGTTCGTAAGTTAAGAGCGACTTTAACAACGACTGGTGATCATCGTCAATGGTTTGTACCATTTACCGCAAGACATGATCACCATGCAGTCGCTCTTAACTTACGAACAGCTTTATGAAACACCCGCCTGATCAACCCCGCTTGGCCAGGTAATCCCCACAGGCCAGATTATGAGCGTTGAGCCAAGGACAAAATGATAAACAACAGCTGTGTATTACGTAAGTCTTCTCTGCCTGTAGAAGGACCTTCGGAATTAAATTATTGTATTCGATATTTAATCACGTTTTCAAAGGCATATTGTATTCAGAAATTCAATGCTAGCCCATTTTCAATTTCAAACGAAGAAAATCAACCTCGAAATAAGGAAAGTAAGTGAATAAAAAATGGCGACATGTTTTCCCGGACTGCACTCGGGATGTTGTGTTATCTTCGGACCGAGGTCAAGAAACAGGTGTTTTGATAATTACATTGCATGCCTGGGGCAGTATGGTTTTCGTATTCGGAGAACAGAATTCATTGAGAAAAAATGGGGTATAGTGTAATCAAATGGAGGTATTTCGTCATGCATAACAGTTATTACTCTTAAAGATAAATTCCAGTTCTGGTAACGATCTCAAAATGACTTTTTACAGAATCTAATATAATGACCACCCAAGTGTCTGTTTGTATGAATAAAAAAAATGTGCCAAAGGATTCTGGAAGAAATTGTGTAATTGCTGAGAAATAAGCAAAATAAGCGCGGATTTGGTCACTTCCTTCGGGTCTTTATTCCAGCAATAATAATACACTGTCCCACGTGTGCCTATCTGTGTTGGCGATTTTCAATGTGATCGTATTTCAGCTTAGATTTTATGATTTCACAAAGTTCAGTTTAAGTAACTGCACCAGATCTAGATCCACGATGATATAGTCTTACTTAACCTTGGTTTTACAGACTTTCTCACGAAATTAGTGTTTTATTGCAACTACTATCATTTAGCTTTACAGAAAGGCACAATGAATGAATTCCAAGCAAATCAAAAACAGTTTTATTCCACCGTAGATAGATATGATTCATTTTTTTAACAAACTTTCAATCCACATGGTTCTTCTTTGAAGGGATGGTCCTGACTGGAAATATTTATATCTCAATAGATAGAATAAAATTCACAGAGCAAAATGCTGAAAATTTGATCAAAATCGGATAACAAATAACAAAGTTATTGAATTTTAAAGAATTGCATTATTCCGGTGAAGCAGTTCTAGACACGTCTTTATGAATATTCATTAGGTGGGCTGACGATGTCATATTTTTATACCAAGAATGAAAACAATTGGATTGACAACTGATTAAGTGGATTAGATATTTATTGCCGCAACTTATTTCATCATAATGGAAAACATCATTTACACATGTATGAAAAAAAGCAAAAATGTATGATTTCATGTAATAACATAAGAAAAAGGAAAGTGGAGATGTGACATCATCAGCCCACCTAATAAATATTCATGACCATGTGCATAACTGTTTTCACAATATATTGATAAACTTCAAAATTCAATAACTGTTATTTGTTATCTGATTTTGATGAAATTTTCAGCATTTTGCTCTGTGAATTTTACTCTATTTATTTAGATATAAATATTTTCAGCCCAAACCATTCCTTTAAGGTTACACAGTCTGCTTTATAACTCTCAGGACCTGCATTTGCTGAATTGATGTGATATTTATATTCATATTTTGTTTATTCATAACTGTAAGGCACACAGCGAACTAAACTAGTTGTTGTGCGCTTTATCAGTATCCTCTATTATCATTAATAATTTGGTAGAAACAACACAACTTTCATCATGAAACAACACAACTTTCATCATCCAATTTACAATTATGTTTCAAACTTACCCAGTTTGACGGATGAATGACTTTCGGGGTCTCGTTCTATTGAGGGCGCTGTGCTTGAGTTCTTGATAATCACATCAAGGAAGAAATCAGGTGGATTATTGTGAGCTTCACATTCCAAACCTGAAAAAGGTGAAAAAAGTGATCTCAAATCACAACAATAACTTGAGGGTGTTTTTTGATAGTTATTAGCACTAACAAAATTGCAAGCTGAGCCCTGCTCTTTCAATTTCAATGATATTCTTTTGATTTGCTGAGAAGAATTATGAATATGATAAATGTAAGAGAAAATGAATTAGAAAATGAAAAAAATTGAATATTTCACATTTCTTATAACAAAATACAAAAGAAATAGTGAGTGGATGACGTCATCACTCCCCTCATTTGCATACTAACCAGGATGTGCATATAACTGTTTTGCTTAATTTGAAATTAAGCAAAACTTGAAAATGTCATAACTTTCTTATTTTACATCCGATTTTGATCAAATTTTCATTGTTATGCTTGTTGGATTTTTCTCTTTTTACTCACATCAACTTTCTGTTGGGGTGGACTTGTCCTTTAATAATAGCACTAGAATTCTGAGAATTTATGTTATCATGAGACAGGGAAAATCCTTTTGCAAAGCCTGAATGGCATAAGTTGAAGACCATATCTGACCCTGAAATTCTGAATAATGATAAATTGATGTGAAAGCTTTTTATAAAATAACACACACCAAAGTATCCCCTAATCTCCAATTCATGCTATTAACACTTTACAAAGAAACCCCTTTTTTACTTATTGGTGACTTTATGATAAAAGTTTTGAGATGAAAGAAAGAATGATTACCGATAGATGAAAAGTAGTCAATAGAATCATCAGCTGAACCATGGTACACTGTCTCTCCCTTTGATAAGAGATGAAGCGTGTCAAAGAGTTGAAATATAGTGAACCTCGGCTGATGAATAGAGAAGATAATAGCACGCCCTCGTTTGGACAGTCTAATAGACATCAAAATAAGAGACAGCATAATTATTCCTCATCCTCCTACTTCTCATCATCTTCCTCATTCCTCACCCTCATCACAATCCTCCTCTTCCTCTTCATTATCATCATCATTCTCATCATAATCACCATCATCATTATCATCATCATCATCATCCTCCTCTTCTTCTTAATCATGATAATTATCATAACCACCATCACAATTATCATAATTATCATCATCATCAGCATTATCATCATTATCATTATCATCACCATCATCACCATCATCATCATCATCACCATCATTACTCGTCATCATCATTATCATCATCATCACTCATCATCATCATCATCACTAATCATCACCATCACTCATCATCATCATCACTCATCATCATCATCACTCATCATCATCATCATCATAATCCTCCTCTTCTTCTTTATCATGATGATTATCATAACCACCATCATCATAATTATCAACATCATCATTACTATCATCATCATCATCATCACTATCACCATCATTATCATCATCACCACCATCATCATCATCATTATCATCACCACCACCATCATTATCATCATCATCATCATCATCACCATCATCATCATCCTTATCATCACCATCATTATCATCATCACCATCATCATCATCATCATCACCATCATCACCATCATCACCACCACCATCATCATCATCGTCATCAACATGCTTCTTGTCTTCTCCCCCTCATCATCATAATAATAGAGTATACATACACAGCAAGTCGGCTCATGACAGTATAAGCAGTGTTTGCATCCAGTCCAGTTGTTGGTTCATCTAAGAACAAAACAGTTGGTCCAATGACTAGCTCCATCCCAATGTTGGTCCGTTTCCGCTCTCCCCCGGACACGCCACGTATGAACATGGTCCCAACCTAGAACACAACAACCACATCAAGTGTTGGTAAATAATTACATACATCCAGTGCACTTTTCTTCAAAAATAATTTTTAACTATTATAGAAATATGAAAGCCTTTAGAGAATAATGTTCAGGTTGTATTCTGCTTCGTAGTTTCACGTCATAGGTGAAATTTTGTCAGCTTTGAATTATTTATTCCATATACCATGCACCCCCTCTTCACTTGTCTTTCCTTTCTTCTCTACTTTTTCTTTCTTTCTTTCTTTTCTTCCCTCTTCTGTTATATCTCCTCTATTTTGCATTTCTTTGTTGCATGGGTGTTGATTGGTGTTCCTGGTGGGGGGGGGGAGATGACTGTCACAAATTTTGTTCTTTCTGAGGGATCTTTTTTTAGGGGGGGGGGTCAGTGACATATCAATTAAACAAAATTTAAGGTCCAGACATGGCTAGGCATAAAGGGCAAATCTATTTTTGGAATTTCATGAAATAGATCCATATACTTTCTATTAGACATTTCAAACAATTTGGAAAAGATTTTGTTGCTCAATCCCATACATTCCCAAATATGTCCACTCCTTCAAATAATTTTTACATATTGCCTTCAAATAAAGTCAAGAGCCCGTTTTCACAAGATGCTTCCGTTGTTTAGATAGGCAGAACTTCTGAAATTTCAAAGTTGAATCGTGTAGGGAGGAGCATCAAAATTATTACTGGTACTCCATTCTCTCCTTCACACCCTCTTTCCCCTCTCTCCCTTCTCCCCTACCTAAATCCTCCCTGCCCTCCTTTTCTCTAATTATTTTTTCCTTCTTCCCTCCCCTCCCTCTACCTCCTTTCCTTCCATGCCCCCTTCCCTTCCTTCCCCTCCCTCTACCTCCTTTCCTCTCTCCCCTCCCTCCCCCTTCCCCTCCCTCCCTTCCCTTCCCATCCCTCCTTTCCTTCCCTTCCCTCGATTCCTCCCTCCCCTCCCTCTACCTCCTTTCCTCCCTCCCCTCCCCTTCTCCCTCCCTCCTTCCCTTCCTTCCCTCCCCTCCCTCTACCCCCTTTCCTCCCTCCCCTCCCTCTACCTCCTTTCCTCCCTCCCCTCCCTCTACCTCTTTCCTCCCTCCCCTCCCCTTCTCCCTCCCTCCCTTCCTTCCCTCCCCTCCCTCTACCTCCTTTCCTCCCTCCCCCTTCCCCCTCCCTCCCTTCCTTCCCCTCCCTCCACCTCTTTCCTCCCTCCCCTTCTCCCTCCCTCCCTTCCTTCCCTCCCCTCCCGCTACCTCCTTTCCTCCCTCCCCCTTCCCCCTCCCTCCCTTCCTTCCCCTCCCTCTACCTCTTTCCTCCCTCCCCTTCTCCCTCCCTCCCTCCCTTCCTTCCCCTCCCTCTAGCTCCTTTCCTCCCTCCATTCCTCCATCTAATCATGACTGCTTACTTTTGTATCTTTGCAGTCTTCCAATCCAAGCTCAGTTATGGTTTCATCCACTCTTTCCTTTTTTTCCTTCTGAGATACCGTAGAAGGAAGCCTTAAGGCAGCGGAGAATGCAAGGTTCTCTCTCACCGTCAGTGTTCCCATGACAACATCATCCTAAAAACAATAAATCCATATTTTATTATAGGTCACCATACTGCACAAATTACAATGATACAAGTGCAATGTTTAATTACAGCTCTATCTATGCACATGAAACCTATGAAATTTTGAACATTTGGTTTTCTCAACTTGGAAATTCAACAATACAAATCCTGTCATAAGCTGGTTTTAACCACAGTGGAATCATACTAATATTAATCTCTCGACAATTTACATAATGTAATCTTAAATTTAAATGTAATATCTACACGTAAATCATTAGTCTCCGGACTACATAATTGTAACAGAAATTCAATTGATTGGAATGTGAGATTACTATACCAACAATCGTAGTTAAAGATTACATCGTTGTTCCAGAAAACAGATTTCAAATCTAAGACAAATATATCTTGTGTGCGTGATATCATGGTATGTAGGATTTCTATTATAGTAACATTCTGTGATATTTGTGAAACAGGGGATAGCTTTGCACATGACCCACATTAACATATATTGTGTACAAAGAATTATACAGTCAACCTTGTCTTATTTGCTGATAATTTGTTACAGTAATTCATTTCACCCCTTCCACAGAGTTCTTTTATTTTTTAAAAGAAATTCCATTTGATAATTAATCATGATGATTCCTTCCTTTCAAATAGTGTGGTACTAATCCAAATCCCTTCAGAAAACACATTTTTATGAGAATATGGCCGCGGGGGGGGGGGGATATTCTGAAAAGTCTCATAAGATTCCTCATAACTTTCCTCAATTTAATGGAGTGCTAATAATGGACCTCCAAATTCATATTCTGAAAAATCTATTAGCGCTCAATTAACTCCCTTTCGGCCACTCCCCTACTAAGTGGAATTTGCCAATCAAATGCGCTCTTACAACGTAAAATTTTCTATCAGCGCACAGTGTCTCTTCACTTTGCTGGCTCACCATGAGCTTGTATACAAATAATTTTTGCTGGAAAATAATGCTAAATATTTTTGCATCAGAGATTAGAGGTTTGTCATGTTGTTAAGGTTAACTGTTGTCTTGTCCCTTTCTCTCTCTATTTTCTTGTATTTTTGTTGCCTTTGATTTTTTTGCTATTCTTTTTTTAATGCTTTTTGATTTTCACATCCACCTATATATTTAAATCCATTTGTAGCTTTCCTTTTTTTCTTTTACAATATTTTGTTTGCCTCTGTCTCGGGGGAGGAGGGATTCTCCAATAACATTAATTCCTGCTTATTTTAAAAATAACATACTTTTCATTTTATTATATGGGAAACCTTGATGAGATTTAATGGACCTCTTATCACCATTATCTTTATCCACTGGAAAGTCTGCTAATTGAGCGCGATGAGACTTTTCAGAATACAAAACGTCTCGTAACTACTCAATTAAGTTTTCGCACCGTCATAACGCGTACTATTGCAAGTGCACGCAACGCACCTCTGCCAAATAAGGAAAGGGGCACTTAAGTGACTTTTCAGAATACCAAAATGCTAATTAAGCGCTAATTGACTGCTAATTGAGCTTTCAGAATACTGCCCCTGATGCAAAAGGTACCTGGACAACATATCCTGAGCAGCACTTGAAGTTCCTTGGGATGTCATTCCCATTAATCAATACTTCCCCTCTAACTCCCTCCTTCTCTTTCCTACCAGCCAGGATGTCTAATAAACTAAAAAGAAACAAGACACAAGATGGTTTATTTGATCTCTCTAAACTCATGTATGCAACAAGAGGTTTGGTTTCCATTAGTTCGCAAGTTAAAAATATACAAAAGAATATGAGAACATAAGAAGGTCACAAATATAACTGAAAGCACAAAGAAGAACAACCTGATAAACATGAGTACTATTTGGCATTGTTAATATTGACTTTGAGCATACAGTGTAGACAGAATCCATTCTAATTTATTTGAATCTGATTAATGCCAGAAAGTTCCTGGTCATACAGTAATATTTGTATGTGATTCCATAGGATGAGATAGAGTCCATGTGACCTTGATTCCATATCAAATAAAAATTTATCATCTGTGTCACCTTAAAAACAACTAAAGGGCAACAGGTATTTGCCCTATTCTTCAACCCTCACATTTATAATCTACACATTAAAACTCACACTTAATTTTTATGGTGGATAATCACAAATCTTTTTACTGAACTTCTGTTATGGCCACACATGTCATCTATATAGTTTACTTAAGATCCCATTCCAAAGAACGGAGACCCCTGAAAGACCTCTGAAGGACTGAAACTTTGCAAGGATACTCTGCAGTATCCAAGATCACTATTATCTGTCAGTCCCTAGACTCCGAAATTCCCCAAAGAACTCTGAAAGACTGAATGATACCTCTAGCCACGCAGGACTTAGACTTGTCCTATAAAAATCTTTCAAAGTTTCAATGGTCTTTCGGAGATCTTAAATTATAAATGTAACAAATGATCTTTCTGAAATGCTTCCATGGCCTTTCAATGATCTTTCAATTATCCTTGACCTTGAATGATCTTTTAATGATCATTCAATTTGAATCTATCAATGATATTTCAATGATCTTTCAATGCTCTTTAAATGATCTTTCAATGATCTTTCAATGATCTTTCAAAGATCATTCAATGATCTTTCAATGATCTTTCAAAGATCTTTCAATGATCTTTCAAAGATCTTTCAAGGATCTTTCAAAGATCTTTCAATGATCTTTCAATGATCTTTCAATGATCCTTCAATGATCTTTCAATGATCTATCAATGATATTTCAATGATCTTTTAATTTCAATGATCTTTCGAGGATCTTTCAAAGATCTTTCAATGATCTTTCAATGAACTTTCAATGATCCTTCAATGATCTTTCGATGATATTTCAATGATCTTTTAATTTCAAGGATCTTTCAATGATCTTTCAAAGATCTTTCAAGGATCTTTCAAAGATCTTTCAAGGATCTTTCAAAGATATTTCAAGGATCTTTCAAAGATCTTTCAAGGATCTTTCAAAGATCTTTCAAGGATCTTTCAAAGATCTTTCAAGGATCTTTCAATGATCTTTCAAGGATATTTCAAGGATCTTTCAATGATCTTTCAAAGATCTTTCAATGATCTTTCAATGATCTTTCAAGGATCTTTCAAAGATCTTTCAAGGATCTTTCAATGATATTTCAAGGATCTTTCAATGATCTTTCAAGATCTTTCAATGATCTTTCAAGGATCTTTCAAAGATCTTTCAATGATCTTTCAATGATCTTTCAAAGATCTTTCAATGATCTTTCAAAGATCTTTCAAGGATCTTTCAAAGATCTTTCAAAGATCTTTCAATGATCTTTCAATGATCTTTCAAAGATCTTTCAATGATCTTTCAAAGATCTTTCAATGATATTTCAATGATCCTTCAATGATCTTTCAATGATCTTTCAATGATCTTTCAAGGATCTTTCAAAGATCTTTCAATGATCTTTCAATGATCTTTCAAAGATCTTTCAATGATCTTTCAAAGATCTTTCAAAGATCTTTCAATGATCTTTCAATGATCTTTCAAAGATCTTTCAATGATCTTTCAAAGATCTTTCAAGGATCTTTCAAAGATCTTTCAATGATCTGTCAATGATCTTTCAATGATCCTTCAATGATCTTTCAATGATCTTTCAATGATATTTCAATGATCTTTTAATTTCAAGGATCTTTCAAAGATCTTTCAATGATCTTTCAATGATCTTTCAATGCTCTTTCAATGATCTTTCAATGATCTTTCAATGATATTTCAATGATCCTTCAATGATCTTTCAATGATCTTTCAATGATCTTTCAAGGATCTTTCAAAGATCTTTCAATGATCTTTCAATGATCTTTCAAAGATCTTTCAATGATCTTTCAAAGATCTTTCAAAGATCTTTCAATGATCTTTCAATGATCTTTCAAAGATCTTTCAATGATCTTTCAAAGATCTTTCAAGGATCTTTCAAAGATCTTTCAATGATCTGTCAATGATCTTTCAATGATCCTTCAATGATCTTTCAATGATCTTTCAATGATATTTCAATGATCTTTTAATTTCAAGGATCTTTCAAAGATCTTTCAAGGATCTTTCAAGGATCTTTCAAAGACCTTTCAAGGATCTTTCAAAGATCTTTCAAGGATCTTTCATTGATCTTTCAAAGATCTTTCAAGGATCTTTCAAAGATCTTTCAATGATCTCAATGATCTTTCAATGATCTTTCAATGATCCTTCAACGATCTTTCAATGATCTTTCAATGATCTTTCAATGATCTTTCAATGATCTTCCAATGATCTTTCAATGATCTTTCAATGATCTTTCAATGATCCTTCAATGATCTTTCAATGATATTCCCATGGCCTTTCAATGATCTTTCAATGATCTTTCAACGATCTTTCAATGATCTTTCAATGATATTTCAAGGATCTTTCAATGATCTTTCAATGATCTTTCAAAGATCTTCCAATGATCTTTCAATGATATTTCAATGATATTTCAATGATCTATCAATGATCTTTCAATGCTCTTTCAAGGATCTGTCAAAGATCTTCCAATGATCCTTCAATGATTTTTCAATATCTCAATGATCATATTTCAATCATCTTTCGAAGATCTTTCAATGACATTTCCATGGCCTTTCAGTGATCTCTACAAAAATCTTGACAGACCGTCAAAAGATCATAAATAGAATAACTAAACAAGAGCTTCGAAAGGTCATTGAGAGACTGCTGAAAGACTGTTTTGGACCATTTCTAAAAGTTTAGGAGCCTGTAAGATGTAGATCATAAAGACAATAGAAAGGTCTGTTCACAATCGTTCAAAACCATTGAAAGTTCATTAAAAGATCAAGCAAGTTTCACGGTCTTTCAGGGGTTTTACAACAGTCTTCTGTGGGGATTGCAGTGGGACAAATATGTAATATCTCTATTCACCCTATTTTGAACTTAACGTTGCCCTTTTATTCATCCCTAATCATCCTTGACATTCTCATTCCCTGTCCTTCAATTAAAACCCAGTTACACTATACCAGGACCTACCTACTACAAAGAGTTGTGATTGATCTAATCAATCCAGACTAAAAAAAAAACACTGTTATTGGTTGTTGCCTGGTCTTATATCGTTAAACAAAAAACATTTTGATGAGATTAACTTGACAATTTTAAGATACTGATTCAATATAAATAACTGTTATTGGTTGTTGCCTGGTCTTATTATATCTTTAAACAAAACACATTCTGATGAGATTAACTTGATAATTTAAAGATACTGATTTAATATATATATATATCATATATAAACTCTCTACAACACACCAATTCTTGTGAAAGGGCAAGTCAAATCACAACAGAGAGCTGAGACGCTTACGTCGAAAGTTGGTTGACCAGGACAGCATCGGCATCTCTTGACTCTGGACAACAACATATTTTGCCTTTGTTCGGATGATCTGCTGTCCCAGTCCACCAACTTTCAACAAAAGCCAAATTGTGATTTTCATTGCATTTTCAAAGGAATCGATAAAAATGTGAAAACTACCTATTATGAACTATGCAAAGCCAGGGATAATACGGCATACCAATCATGCACCATTGTCTTAACAAATCAATATGCTCTTCCTCATTTCAAAGAGATATTGTGAACATTTCCTCTATGAAGAATTATAACATTGATGATAGTTGATATTGATTGGATCAATCACAATTCTTTGTAAGACCAAGCCTAGTACCTGCAGATATTGGCCATTTCACATGTCGCTTTAATAATATAAGTCAATGAAATCTTTATTATTAAAATGGAGACTCTACAAGGTACCTTTCTCTGAGGCAAGACAATGATGTACAGGGAAAAAATTACGCGGGGGCTGGGGGTGATTTAGCGGCCAAAATGTTCAAAAGAGCCCTGGAAATCTCAACCCATCACAATGTTTAAAGCTTAACCAATGTTGCACATTTAGCCTGTAAATATTATATACAAAAAATTCGCCTTAAACACAGCTATTATATATATATATGCATATATTTCTCTACATCTGTGTTTAAGGCGAATTTTTTTGTCTTCTTTCAATGTTCGTAATGCGCCTTTAACGCCCTCTACCTTCGTCTTTACGTCTTAATGTGTATTATAACGGAATAAACCCATTCATAGCCTTCGCCGTTACATAGGATGTATGCATATATATATATATATATATATATAGGAAATAACATACATATATATATACATATATGTATACATATAGATTTTTTTTGTGCCTGGTATATGTACAACATGAAGGGTAAGTTCACCTTGACAAGTTGACAATAAGTTGGATTGTTATAAAAAGAAAAATTAGATAAAAATACTAGTACTATTTTACAGCTATGATGAAAAATCCATCCAGGAATAAGAAGAAATTTTTAAAGTTTGATTTTGTAATAGGCTTGGGCAATTCCCACCTTTCCCAGAACCGACTCCGGTTCTGACCTAAGGCGTCGGTTCCGAGAGGAGTCGACTCCATCATCATTTAACGGACAAGTCCACCCCTACATAAGGTTGATTTAAATAAAAAGAGAAAAATCCAGCAAACATAATACTGAAAATTTCATCAAAATTGGATGTAAAATAAGAAAGTTATGAAATTTTTAAGTTTCGCTTAATTTTTACAAAATAGTTATGTGCACATCCTGGTCGGTGTGCAAATGAGGGAACTGATGATGTCATCCACTCACTATTTCTTTTGTATTTCATTTTATGAAATAGGAAATATTCTAAATTTCTCCTCATTGCCTTTCTTAAATGTGGAAGTACCAATGTTTTAACATTTTAAAGTTCAGTCATGTTGGTCCTTATTGTCTAATCTGTAAAAATTGAAATAATGTACAATTCAAACAATAAAAGAGAAATAGTGAGTGGGGGACATCATCGACTCTCTCATTTGCATGTTGCTGAGTTGTGCAGATAACTATTTTGTGAAAAATAAGCACAATTTTGAAATGTCATAAAAGTTCTTTCTAATTTTACATCTGATAATAATGAAAATTTTCAGCATTATGCTCAATTGATTTTTCTCTATTGATTCAAATCGACATTTTTCTGGGGTGGACTTGACCTTTAATACACTAGTGAATTACTAGATACACACCAAGCTTTTTTCCATGTCCACAAAGTGAACGAAGCTACTGTGTACACTAGCATGATATTCCCCTCTCTTTCTCTCTCTCTCTTTTTTTTTTTCAAATCAACCTTTTGGGTTTCTTGTCTGTTAATGAAACCTTGAAAGTGTTTAATAATATCATAAAAAGGGGGCAATTACGTGGTCAGTAGAAAAGAGAAGCCAGACCAAGTTCTGTTTGTATGACTGCTGTAAGTTAAGGACAAGTCCACCCAACAAAAAAATGATTTGATTAAAAAGAGAAAAATCCAACAAGCATAACACTGAAAAATTCATCAAAATCGGATGTAAAATAAGAAAGTTATGACATTTTTAATATTCGCTTAATTTCACAAAACAGTTATATGCACATCCTGGTTGGTATGCAAATGAGGAGACTGATGACGTCATCCACTCACTATTTCTTTTGTATTTCATTATATGAAATATGAAATATTCTAATTTTCTCCTCATTGTCAAGAGAAACAGTGATTAATTCTTCCCTGAACATATGATATTAGCATTGCTTAATACTATTTGATTTAGTCAAGTCGGTCCCTATGGTCATATCTGTAAAAAATGAAATATTGTATAATTCAAACAATATAAAAAAACAGAAATAGTGAGTGATGGACATCATCGACTGACTCATTTGCATGTCACTGAGTTGTGCATATCACTGTTTTGTGAAAAATAAGCGAAATTTTAAAATGCCATAACTTTCTTATTTTACATGCGATTTTGATGAAATTTTCAGTGTTATGCTAGTTTGATTTTTCTCTATTTATTCAAATCAACATTTTGCTGGTGCGGACTTGACCTTTAAGTAGAACACAAGATCCAAATGTAGAATTATTCCATCAGAGCCATGAAAAATTGCAATTAAAGCGTGAACAGCATTCATAATTAAAGGTCTAGTCCACCACAAAAAAGTGTTGATTTAAAAAATATAGACAAATCACACTAGCACAACACTGAAAATTTCATCAAAATCGGATGTAAAATAAGAAAGTTATGACATTTTAAATTTTCGCTTATTTAAAAAAAAAAACAGTGATATGCACAACTCAGTGAGATTCAAATGAGACAGACAATGATGTCTCTCACTCACCATTTCTTTTGTTTTTTATTGTTTGAATTATACAATATTTAATTTTTTACAAATTTGACATTATGGACCAACTTGACTGAACCATATAGTATTAAACAATGCTAATTCCATATGTTCAGGGAGGAATTAGCGTTGTTTCACTTGACAATGAAAAGAAAATTAGAATATTTCACATTTCATATAATAAATTACAAAAGAAATAGTGAGTGGATGACGTCATCAGTCTTCTCATTTGCATACCAACCAGGATGTGCATATAACTGTTTTGTAAAATTAAGCGAAACTTTAAAATGTCATAACTTTCTTATTTTATATCCGATTTTGATGAAATTTTCAGTGTTATGCTTGTTGGATTTTTTTCTTTTAAATAAAATAAACTTTTTGTTGGGGTGGACTTGTCCTTTAAATAGGCCTTCAATATTTTTTCCAATAAATCATACATCATTCAAGTTATCTTTAGTCGTTGTTGTTGCAATTATTCATTGAAGACAATGTCGCAATATCACTATTATGCTCATTGCCATATTGCGGTTTTTACAGCTGGCCCAAATATGCATGCAGCCCTGTGCTACACTATGACAGGCGTACATGTATCTCTGTCCCTGATTTGAATGCAGAAAATAATTTGACAATGAGATATCTCCACTCTTTTTTAGAAAAATGAAGTACATGTAGTACACATACAAATCTATATATTATATATAACTTATGGCTTTCATTCCAACCCAGTAAATAAGATTGCTCTGATCAATCTATCTGACTTATCAGTATATAATTTACCGAGCAAGCCTTTAACATCCCAAAACTAGTTTTGTAATCATCTTTATAAAGCTTCAACAAGTGATACAGCCCCGTCGCCAGGGTTTTCAATTAGGGGGTTCGATTCCTTCTCTTCCTTGTCTGAAAAATTTGACAAGCAAATAGAAAAGGTCTGCAGTCAAAATTGTCAGGTATTCCGCCCCAGGAAAAAACTGTTTTTGTGCTTTTTGTTTTTATTTGGAAAATGTAATACTATTTTCAATGACTCATGATGTTTTGGTCAGCACCAGGCCTGCACTAAAAGAGTCAGCACTGCAAGCGTTCGGTAACTACATAGCATAGCGGCGCTACTTTTACAACAACCCATTCAAATACTACGGCACATAGGGATGGCGCTAGTCTGGTGCTGCTACTTTTTAATAGCAGCGTCAAAGTAGCACCGGTTTGGTGCGGGCTATTTTAGCATGCGGCATTCATAAAATTTTACGACTTAGCCCGGAGCTGGTCTGGACCAGCAAGGGCCTGTTGCATGACGAGATGAGCGATACGTAGGAACGTCCTAGGACCATTCTTCCGAGATAGGAAGATTGGCGACAAATCAGCGCTTTCCGTTTCACGAAAGCAATTTTGTCTTTCAAGTCCGCGACATCGTTTGATATCGATAGTATCGGAAAAATATTTAGTCTTCATCGTCACCTGAACCTTTTATTTCGGAATGACGACTTTTCATAAAATCATACATTTCAATAAAAGGGGATCAAATAATGTTTTATTTATTACTGATTGTAGAATTGATGTATGGAGCGTACTTTATGAGGTAAAAAGAGAAAAAACTTTCAAGATTCACAAACATAACTGGATAAAATCAAAATTTTCATTATTTCACTTATTTAGAACACGGTGTCCTTTTAGAGACACCTTTCATTGATATTTCAACGAAAGAGACCCTTGTCCGACATAAAAATTGATTTAACTAAGTAATTTCGACATTTTATTAGTTCAATATACTGATTTATTATAGAAAACATATATATAATGATGATTTTGCAAATTATGCGTTAATATGTTATCTGTTGAGGTAAAAATAGGGTTTGAATGGGGTAAACAAAATCAACAGTGTCTGATTGTATGAGACTAAAAAGGAAAATATGAGAGGCTGCGTGTGAAAAATCTAATTTATTTATTTTATTTGTCAGATATAACGCAAGAAATACAAATGTGAGTGTTTAGAGTATAAACATACCTCAGTTGCATGATGAGTAACCGAAGACAAGGAAAATATGAAAATTGCTGCAAACATGTCCAAGTGGATAAAGTAGTGCTTTGCAATAGCAATTAAAACATAGAAAAAGGTGTGTAATCCGCAATGGAAAAAATACTATTTACAGAAATAATGCTAATATTACAATGATCATAAACGTTGGTAATCTTTAAAGTTGATCACTTAATTTATGGAAGCTTATATAAGAATAAGGTTTAAAGAATATAAAAAATATATATGTTCAACATTTCAAAGTTGAGGAGTAGAGAATACATTATTGCTTTAACATTTTAGTAGGGGCCTAAAGGGGCCTACCCTAAAGTGAAAATGCGCCTCTTTGTATGGACTCATTTCCATAATCTTTTCTTTAATGAACTAGCTTATCTTCATTTGTAATGATTGTGATGGATTCGTAAGCTATAGGCCTAATCTGTATCTTAAATTCAATTAGGTATTTTGTTACTGCAGATTTTTTGTTTTGTTTCACTGTTTCAGTACATCTCAAGTTAAGCCCAAATCCGACAATTAATTTTCATTGATTAAAATTAATCTCAGCAAAAAAAATAATCATAATGAAAATGAAATAAAAATAAATGAATGATTTACCATGTTAAACATTTTAGTTTTGTATCGTGTTTTTTTTTGCTGAACGTTATAAACACGTTTTTTACCTTACATAATTTATTTTAAAGAAATTTGTTTTCATGTTGTTTAATTATCTGTAATGAGAAAGCATGAGGGGTCAGAGAGATAGTGCCGCCCATTTCGATATTTCAAAAAAAAAAAAAATGGAAATGGTGTGGGGATAGGACGGACCATAAAAGAAAACATATTAATAAAAAATATATATTGGGGCCTACATTACCCCCGGACATATAAAGCCCGGAGAAGTTAAAATGACATCTGTTTTTGGTCGTCTTGCCGTGCAAAAAGACGACCTGCAATTGATGACAACTAGCCCCCATATAAAAAATAACTTGGCGCCATTCCAGATAAAATGCATCAGTGTGCAACCCAAAAAATGTTTAAAGGTGATATGTCAGTGTGGCTTGCCGTAAACGCATTTTCTCTCAATGCCGACGGTGGCGGGCGGTGTGCAAAGAAGATCATGCCTACGTAGGACATGTCTGGAGGTGTCTTTCCAAGGACCATTCTTCGTATCGCCCAAATCGGCTTTGTGAAACAGTTGAGCGATATCTCGTTCTTACGTAGAAAGGTTCTACGAAAGACCATTTCATGCAACAGGCCCCAAGTTACTGAAGGTGGTATGAGGGGTACGATCAAACCCCAAGGCTACAGACTTGTGATATATTTCTCTCTCACCTGTGACCTACATATCATACAAACTCAGACATTTCTATCACTGCTTTGAAAGGGCTGTTGTTGTATGGATGCATTCAAGCATCAAAACCAAACATCGTACCACAACGTGCCAGATGCACTATTACTCTGCCAAATTTCAAATAGAACTAGTTCACAGATCAATCCTTTATGCATACTCATGGTTGTTCTTTCATTGGGTAACTGAGGACTCTATTAATCTGCTATCAATAAAGAAATCCTTGGAATTCAGTAATTTGCATACACTTAATCTAAAAACTCTGAAAAGGCAATTATGTGTTCGGAATCTGAACATGTTTAAACAGCATAAAGCAAGCCCCTTATATAAAGCCCCCATCACACTTAATTATTCTGAATCAAGCAGAATTGGCCTGAATGAAAGGACTATTGTTTGACCACCAGTTGGTCATTTAAATCTACTTCGAACACTGTTCGAAAATACCCCTCAAATGTTTTGAACATGACCAAAACCTTCGGGACGGCCAAAAGAAATGACAAAAATATTTTGAAAGCACCCAGAATGCAGTCAGAATATTTAGAATGCGCCTAGAATGCCCAAGAATGTAGCACGAATTATCAATCTGACTCCATTGCGGCTCATTTTGACTAGTGTATGATGATTCACCTGGTCAATTTACTGAATTTGAACTCCAGTTTGGTGAATTCATAAGTTCCTCCCAAAAATTTCTAGATTTTTTGAATAATTTTTTCGTTCCAGCTTCTGCTTGATTCCTGCTGATTCCGAATAAGTGTGATGGGGGTTTTAGATTTGACACCTGAAATGTGTTTAAGACCTTGAATGTGCGCCAGGAAATGGGTGCCAGTTAATGTGTTTTGGAAGAGGAGGGTGGCCGAAAAGGCCCCTCAGTCTACCCCACCAAATCCATTTTAGAGTGAGCGGAGTTAATATAACATGTACATGAAGTGTTGGCATACATTTAAAAAAGCTTGCTAATGGGCTAGGTGATTGGAAATCCTTCTATTATTAGCAAAGTCAACCACTCAAGCCAGCACATGGCCCTAAAAGATATCGAAGCATGGATGTAAAAAAAACAACCATAAAAAAAGCTGACACCATAAACTGGTTTAATAGTTGACAACCTAACATGTTAACATGACCCATAACAAAAGTATTTAAAACATTACTACAGGATAAAATGTAACTGAAACTATGGACAAAAATTAGGTACTTGATAGTAATATGGGTGTACATTAAAAAGGTATTATGATAGAAACTGAATAGAAGAAACACAGAACTATATATGCCTAGTGTTTCATAAAGATGTTTGTAAGTTATTTTACGGGCATAACTGGTGAACAACTCTTGTGCTACATCAGATGGCAGTCATTTGACAGTAAATGGACACTATCATCAGCTTATTAAGATGAATTCAGATCTTTTTCGATCAAAATTCTTGTTGCTAACAAGAATTTGAATGAAAAATTTGATATTAAGAATCAAAGATGTGCACTGCATCTTTTTTTTAACAGGGAAATGTTGGGGTATCTGATTTAGCAAAAGAACAGATGATCAGTTGCTTGTTAACATACAAACTGTTTTCACAAAATATTGCTAAACTTTAAAATTCAATAACTTTGTTATTTGTCATCCGATTTTGGTGAAATTTTCGGCATTTTGCTCAGTGAATTCTACTCTATTTATAAAGCTAAAAATACTTTCAGCCCGGGACCATCTCTTTAAAGCATGAACAGATTTTCAGTCATTTGACACTATCATCTTTATGCAACTTTATAAAACAGCCCATAATCATCACAAGGTGGTGTACTTACGATGTTTTTCCGCTCCCAGTGGGTCCTAGGATGGCATTCATTCCACACTCAAACACTCCCCTAAAATATCAAATTACAAAGAAAAAATTGTTATTTCTAAAGCAATTATATCGCTCAAATCACAATGAATCTTTTCTCATTGGCTGATCAAGAGGAGTTGGGTGTGGAGACCAAGGTCAAGAGAATGACTAGCCGTTCGTCAGGAGAAGGGTAAGGAGGCAAAGGTCAAGGTTATGACTAGCCGTTTGGCCTTTTCTGATTGGCGGATTCAGAGGTGTGGGGTAAGGGAGGCAAAGGTCAAGGTAATAATGACTGGCCGTTCGGCCTTTTCTGATTGGCTGATTCAGAGGTGTGGGGTAAGGGGGGCAAAGGTCAAGGTAATAATGACTAACCATTTGGCCTTTTCTGATTGGCTGATTCAGATGGGTAGGTTTAATAAGGGGTCAAGGTCAAGGATTCAAGGTAATCATTAGCCACTTAACACTCCTCCCATTTGTTCATTTTTTGGGGTGCACACCTATAGACGTTTTTTTTTACATATAATGTCAGAAGGAGTTTGTAAGAACCCTTACATTATTTTAATTTATAAAGCTTTAATTAATGGCTGTTTAGGAATCCTAATTTGTTTATCCTGACAGCCAATCACAAATCATTGCTAAGCATCCAATGTCTTTTTTTCAGTTCTATCCCAGCCATGAAGTAATTTTCTTCAGCAAGAAATTTATCCACATTGTGCTGCACTCGACCCAGGTGAGGTGAATGGGTACCCAGCAGGATTAATTCCTTGAATGCACAGAGCGCTGAAAGGCAGCTCGAGCTAAGGCCAGGGTAATAATAATAATAATAACAATAATAATAATAACAACACTGTGCCTCGGAATAGATTATTTCTAGACAGATGGCGCTAAATAAATGCCTATTATTATTATTATTCAACTATATACTGTATGTTTTGTTCTAGTGTTCTGCTCATTCATACAATGTTACTCTGATTAGTGCATACATGTCGAAAAGCTTTGAACAGTAATTCCATTTTTAAAGCAATTTTACGACTTTAGCTTCATATTCTGTTCATATGCCCCCACTTCTGTAATACATGATTGAAGTGGAATATAAAGCAAATAATAACATTTAGTTAGATGAAACAAACTCCTTGGTGACTGATATGAACAGATGGTAGTTAGCTTCCTCCTGATTCACCTCGGAAATGAATTGTCATCAGCACGTTCATAAACAATATTTATTTGCTTTAATTAAAAAAATAAACTTGAAATAACCTTCAAATTTCAACCCAACATCTGGTGCCTGGACTTCATAAGTGCCGGATATTGTGAACCAATAAACTCTTCAAAATTTCTAGTAATGAAATGTCAGAGAAATTTCAATAGAAATTACCATTTCAACTGCTCATCATTTTACATGTACGTGTTTGTACCAGCATTTCTCCTCATCAGGAGGTAGTTTATCGATTACAAATTTTAAGTCAGGATCACTCACTGCATAAACTAAGATCATGGGAAGCCTAGGAAGCTGTAGTGTAAAGTCTACATATTTTTTTTTTTTTTTGGGGGGGGGGTATTCTTGTTGTCTATTTGAACGGAAAAAAAACTCTAGGGAAATATAAAGTTTAATAAAAAACGAGAATAAAGATTAGAGAGAAGCAATTTCAAACGGTTCTATCAAAATTGGTGACAAAATGATAAAGTTTGTAAAGGCCTCAATTTACTTTCTATGGCAATCCTCAAATTGGCATTGTTGAATTTTTAAAGTACTTAACAGGTGGCTGTTTCATAAAGCTATTCAAAAGTTAAGAGCAACTTTACGGACGACTGGTGATCCTTTCTTAAGCGCTGAATAATCACCAATGAACATTTAATGGTGAATATCAATATCACAAGAGAGAATCCTCAGTCATTCTTAAAGTTGCTCTTAACTTACGAACAGCTTCACGAAACGGCCCCCAGGTCTACTACTAGTTTAAACTCTCCATGGTCTAAATTCACAGGTGGTTTTGATTCGGTGGTTCAACCCATGGTTTCATCCATTTCATCCTTGCGTAATTCAGCCTATATATTGAGAAGGCTTTCAATAATAAGTGCGTGCTTTTGCCACAAATTGACATTTGTTCTGAACTTCCACTGTTCATATAAATTAATCAAAACAAACAGTAGACTCATTAATTCATAATGTCCAGTGGACTCCATGAGGGCTGTAACCTTAGTAACAAGCACACTGTTTCTTTGATTTTTCTGTGTTTGCACAAGCTATCTTGTCCCAAAGGTTTCTAGCTTGTGTGAAAACAGAAAACCAAAGAAAAAGATCAACGAAAGTTTGAGAAAAATTGAATCAAAAATAAGAAAGTTATGATCTTTTGAACTTCAGATCATTATTATAATGTAGATCCTTCATTTGGCAATGCGACAAAGATGTGTGAACAACTTTCCCCATTACTTTAGTATATATTTCATTTAAACTGCCTCTTTTATCACATCTATCAGTAGATCATGTATTATTTCTATAGGAAGGCATATTGTAATACAGATTTTCAAAGAATACATTATGGTTAAAGAGTTTGTATCACCATAAGAAAGAGCAACTGAAAAAAGAGACATTTTGGGGGTATTGCATAGTCCATCAAAGGGAAAGTTGTTCACACGTGACATCACACATCTTTGTCCCATCGCCAATGAGAGGATCTCCATAGTATTAGTGATCGCAATATTCAAATACCAATAACTTTCTCATTATTTGTCTGATTTTTCTCAAACTTTCTTAGATCTTATTCTTTGATTTTTCTCTATCCATACATGCCCAGTTGTTCCAAAGGTTTCACCCCCCTTTAATAGGCAAGAGTGTGTACTCACGTGATTCCTTTTAGGATGACCTTTTCTTGACCTTTCTTGCATTTCTGCCCAATATCTACTGTGTATTGAAGATTATGACAAGATATCGTGGTTCCTTGGTGTAGGGACATATTCTAAATGAATAAATAAACGATACAGGCATGAATATCATTGAAAATTCACAATGAACCCCAGCAAAAAAAATCAATAAAGAAACAGGTAAATGAACAAATAATTAATTAAATATGTCAGTAAGTAAATGAAAGAATAAATGAATGAATAAAAGAATCAATCAATCAATGCGGGTTGTATATCTTAAATGGAGCAGAACAATGTATTGATACATTGCCTTCAAAATAATTGATTTGTTAGAATTTGTTAGCATTTTCTACAGAATGTGAGTATCAAGTTCACTGAGTTAACCCTAAAAGGAATGGGCTATTTGAGATGTATTGAGGACTTGGGGGCTGGAGAGATGAGAAGGGGGGCATCATGGCCCCCCTTCTGATCTCTGTCCCCGCTTGCGCGATTGCGTCAAAATTTGGCATGCACATTCTTTACCTCATAAACTACAAGCCAGTAAAAAAAAATTCTGAAAATAATTTATTCATTTATTTTGAATAAATTATGCAAATTCATTCGTGAAAATATTATTTACATATTTAACACCCAATTTCACTTCAAATTATCATTTTTCTTCCCAGATGTGATCTTGAAATCTTATTTAAAGGTTTCCACAAAGAAAAATTGTGAAAGTCAAATTTTTCTTTTTTTGTTTTTAATATGTATTCATTGTTTTTTCAATGGATTTTTTTTAATAAAGACCATTTAACTACTGAATAAAACCCTAAATTAATTCAGCAGACCAATTAGAATAAAAAATAATCACCCTTTTATGAATTTCATCTCCCATAGACTTTTCTACACAAAGTCTATGAGAGATGAAATTCATAAAAGTCATATGATGTCCCAAGTCCCAACACTATACATGTACAAGTGTACATCACAAATTTGGTCTCAAAAGTTGCGCAAGACTTAAAAGAAAAAAGTCGTAAAATTTTGCGACTCTACCTATCTTTTTGTGTTTCGGAAAAATCGCGTAAGGCGTTGAGGGAGGCTATCATGCCCCTTTCCCCAGTCCTTTTAGGGTTAAGTTGATTAAGTTTGGTGCATTTTTTGTTGTTGTTTTTATCATGCAGTCATTTTCAAATTTTGCTGAATTAGCAATTACTGGTAAACATTTCATCCAAAACGGTTTGTTACGATCGTCTGCGTTCGCGGAGCAGGGATTATCAGTGGCGTAATAAGCCTAAAACTTTGAGGGGCCAGATATGTTGTATCAGGCGAAATTCAATAAAAATTGTGAGCGAGCAAGAAAAAATTTCATTTTCATTAATAAAAACAAACAAATTTTGTATCAGATTTTGACATAAAAATATTCAGAAAATGATATATTTTACCTTTCTCTCTTTTCTTTTCTTTCCCTTTTTTGTTGCCTTTTTTGGGGGGGAGAAGCCCCCCCCCCCATCTGCATGTGCACCTCTACCAATAGTCTATTAATATTATATTGTCGTTATTATTTGATGAATAATTTTCATAGACACGACTGGTTCAGAAAACTATTAAACACAGCCTTTCTTGAAAAGCTCCCCCGGTTGTCCCGAAAAGGTGCGTTTATTTGACTCCCCTCCCTCAACCCACCCTTTCAAGAAAAGCTCCCCCGGTTTTCTCGAAAGGGTGCGGCCATCCCCGCTTCGCGAACGCAGACGATCGTAACAAGCCATCCAAAACATCATTTCATAATGACCTGTGCGATGTTTATAGGAAGTTGTCAAAGACGCCTTTTATTCATTTACATGAAGGGCAATCATCCTTCACAATTCTTCACTGTCATTACAAAATGGATACCACGCCGGCAAGCTCACACATGCACTTTCAAACTAGACCCTGAAATCCGTCAATCTCACAGTACGGTACCTTAAATAAGTATTTTTGAAAGAATTACCCATCGGTTACAAGGGATTTGAGACTCCCTGGTTTTTATACAAAATGTGAATTCATAATTCTGTTTCAACAATACAAAAACTAGGAATCAATAAAGAGGTCTAGTTCTAGTCTTCATAGGATATATAGGCCTTGGACTTACGTTACCGATGTAAAAAGTCAGAAATCGTTAAATAAATCCCCAGAAACGATGATTATTCCTGTCTATCTATGCCATGCCCAGCGCCCAGGCCATGGTCCACATACTCGATTTCTGCTTTTAAAAAATGACGGAGTAAAGCCATTTTGGCTTCCGCTCACTCTCCCATCATGTTCTACCATATATTAGGGCTAGATATATTATTTTGAACCTTTTCTATATATTTATTTTCAATTTTGGGTGGCTGTCGCAAAAGGAACTCTTACCCTCACTGCCTCAGCCCTAGCTCTGGCCCTCTGCCTCTCGCTCACCACTACAACTACCGCCGGTACAACACTGAATTACAAAGGCATCATTCACCGGAACTCACATTCAAGTCGCCCCGCATCCGCGGGCTCGCAATTTCTCACAAATGCCCAGACCGAAGCAGGCTAAGCCTAGGCTAAGCACAATTTCCAAGTGATTTCGATTTAGTCGTAGTATTGAGCTAGATTCACTTCTCTTTAGAATATTATAAATTCTATCTACTTACTGAGTCTTGTGCACAGATCTTCTGAATATAAGAATATTGAATATTAAGAGCGAACAGATCTTCGGATGTCAACTCGTACTTGCGTGGTACAACAATATTAAAAAGCTGGTGAAAATTAGGCGAGCGCGACGATCAATATCGCGATTGCTCGGCGGCGCGGCTATTGGGCAAAGGGATTGGGCCTATGGCTTGGGCATGCGCTGCTAGCTAGATAATAATCGAGCACTGATTGCCACGCCCACAATTCCAAAAGGGAAATCCCCGAGAATTTAAAACGATGATGGGGGGGGGGGGGTCCCGTACAAGAAGATTCTTGGGAAGTATTTGGAAACAACATGAGGATGCAGTGGCGTACCGCATTGGTGGGTACAGGGGCACCAGCAAAAAATTGATGCAATTAGTGGACGCGCGAAGCGCGCTCTAGAGCCAGGTATACTGAGACATGAAGGACTGTGCCATTAAAGTAGCGCGTATTCACTGGGGGGGGGGGGGGATTTCAATTCAGTTTATTATATGAGACATTGTAAAAACATTCAGAAGACTGATATATACAAAGTTAACAGAAAAAAGGAAAAATACATGAAATGAAAACAAAAGATAATCAAACAAGAACATAAGAGTAAGATTAAACATGTTAAATATTGAACTCGAGGTTAATGCTATATAAATAAACAGAAAGTAGAATGACCGAAAAACACACAAAAATGTTGGGATATGATGATTGACTTCATTGTAAAGAGGAAAAACACTGTTGTAAAACAGCAGAAATAGATTTGTGCATGACAAGAAAACGGTCAAGATTAAACGAAGAGTAATTGGAAATTACATTGAGAGTCAGCGATCTATGGGGATCTATGACAGCGACCAGACCCAACCAAACACTCGGGGCCAGAACAATGAATAAAGACGCTGGACAATTTCATTGCTCCGGCTTCGAGTGCACAGTCGATTGCAATCTACTGTCAAAGAACGATAACTGGAATGATAGAGCATAACATTGAACGGAAAATATATAAAATTGAAGAAAAAAAATCCATTAGAAACTGGGCGTTGTGGCGTGCGCCTGTAATTCAAGCTGTGGGGAAGTTACGAATTGACGCAGAGGTTCGAGGTTCGAGCCCTGGTCACGTCTTTGGGATGGTGACGTTAAAGGTCGATCCCAGACGTAAATAATCATATCTGATTGATACATGTCTGACAAAACTCAAATACACACATACATTAGAAACCACATATAATGTCCCCCATATATTGGTAGGGGGACGCGTCCCCCTGTCCCCCCTGGGATTTCCGCCCATGGTGACATAAAATTGGGGGATCTCTGGTCGTGTTTCCAGCCTAAGTCACTGGCACACTGCCCTCTAGGGATAAGGCCAATATAAAACAATGAAAAAGGAGGTAAAAGGTTAGGGGAAGAAAATATGGTGCCAGGTAAAAATGGCAGAGGTAATAATGGCAGAGGTAAAAATGGCAGAGGTGAAAATGGCAGAAGTAAAAATGGCAGAAGTAAAAATGGCAGAGGTAAAAATGGCAGAGGTAAAAATGGCAGAAGTAAAAATGGCAGAGGTAATAATGGCAGAGGTAAAAATGGCAAAGGTAAAAATGGCAGAGGTAAAAATGGCAGAGGTAAAAATGGCAGAGGTGAAAATGGCAGAAGTAAAAATGGCAGAAGTAAAAATGGCAGAGGTAATAATGGCAGAGGTAATAATGATACAATAAATCAAGCGGTCACCAATAAAAATAAACAACGTGAAAGAACAAAACGAGAAAGAGGGAGAGAGAGACAGCCCGCGCGATTGTATGGTGTATAAGCGTGTATAAGTCAGGCGCGCGGATCTAAGGGGGGGGGGCGAGCCGGCCCCGCCCCCCCCCTATTTTTTGGCAACCAAAAACAAATGTCCTTTTAACTTGATAGAAACGCTGAAAAAAAAAGTACGAACCTGACGAAGGAGGTATTATACCCATGTTTAATTTACATCCTCGTAACGACCGGCCCGATCCCAGACCTACTTGCAGTACGTGGCACCGCATTCTGTTAGTTCACTGATAAAATGTAGGTTAACCACGCTACCGCAACTGCGCGCATCAAGACATTCTCCTACACATGGGTCTCCTGCACTCCATCAACGGCCGATTAGCTCTGCATAGGAGGATTACCATAAAGTGCACAAGTAGGCTGTAAAACAGTATTTTAAAGATGATTAAAATATCCTGTTTTTGGGGCTTAATATCAACAGATTCCGAGCTCTCATTAATATTAGATTGATAAATAAGGTAATTACAGTTTCATGAATTCCTAATAATGAAATCGTCACTTGTTTTCAGAATGGAATATCGACATCGACAAGTTTTATCTCGCCAAACCAATAAATGAAAATAAAATGAAAGCCAATCTTAAACGAAACACCTTTTAATATTATGCATCTCATTCTTAAGTTTAAACATGAACTGCTCCCTACTAGTGCATCTGCACTTGCATTGTACTCACTTGATCAATGAAGAAATACTTTTACCTTTTTATGAGGCCGCCATCATTATCGAGCCTATTTACTCACAATGGCGGTCTCCTGCATTCTTTTGAATTGTCTTTTTGTTTATTGAGTAATTTTGTTTAAATGTTATTGATCCATTGCTTATACTACAGCAATATAATTAATTTGTTATATAATTATTACATTTGTACATATTACCTTGTAAGTTTATATTTGATGAATTGAATGCAGAAATAAAAGCAATCAATCAGTCAGTCAGTCAATCAATCAATCCATCCATCCATCCATCAATCAATCAATCCATCCACCAATCAATCGATCAATCAATCAATCAATCCATCCACCAATCAACCAATCAATCAATCGATCAATCTATCAATCAATCTGAAACCAATCAATCAATCAATCAATCTGAAACCAATCAAATAATCAAAATAACATCGGTGTGGAGAAAATCATAGGATTGTCTTCGAAAAATAAACTCTCCATTTGGGCCCTCTGCGCCAGGGGGAAGAAGCGACAGAAAAACAGGAGTATCGGCGCCCTCTACGGTTGTAACTCTAGTTCCTCCAAAGTAATCATCTGGCAAATGAGCAGACATATCGGTGTATACGAACCCTGGACAACACTGCAGATATGAAATATATTATAAATCAAATTATATCGTATTCTATGAAACAGAAAAGATTACATGACGTGTATGAAAACAGAGTGGCACAACGATAGAAACTGGCTTGTAAGAGGGTATAATTGGGATAACAACGTTATGTTGGAAACATTATAGAAAATAATTTTGACATTTGGGTTACCATGTACAACGTTGTCAACTGGTCTGGTGGAGAGTGTTGGATAACCAACAGTAGTACAATTTTATAGCAAAAATATGGAAACCAATGAGGGTCAAATGACATTTCTGTGGCAGCTAACTGGTTTTAATCACGTCTTACATGTCTAAGGCTTGATCGAGCCATGATTACTAAAACGTAGTAAGGGAACGTCCTAAATTTGAGTATTTTCGTAATATTTAGGGAAAATAGCATTACGGAATTATTTTGGTATACGTACAGTACATCTCACAAAAAAGGAAACCCGTTTTCAGACCTAGATTTCACAATTATTAAATGTGTTTTAATATAAATTTGATACTCATGGCAAGAGAGTGGAATCTCATCTCTAATTTGAAATCAACAGCGTAGCAAATCGTTCACGCATTGCAGATTACAAACAATAAATATTGAGGCCTATCAGAAACGATTTGCGCAGCCGCGAACTCACGTGTGAATTTGAATCCACTCTCATTTCAGAGATCAGCGAATCTTAACAAATAATATAAAAGAAACGCCAAGGAGCCAATCGTCGAATAAGCACTGTCGTCGTATCATGCATGAACCAATCTTGTCCAATTTTTCTGCGCAACCTGGTTTTGACATTATTTCAAACTCGTCTTGCTCGATCATTAATGCGTAAAGTGTTCGTCTCATATTTATAGGTATCAAAACAAAGAGGAATAATAATAGAATTATATGATTATGCAAATGAAATATCATAATTCATTTAATTGCCTTTGAAGAATAAAGACATGGGACTCCCGGTTTCCTTTTTTCTGGGACGCGCTGTATATCTGTCCATAATTACATACCGCATTGACAAAGATATCCTGCGCTGATTCCTGTTCAGATATTAATTCCCTTGCTTGTATCTTAGATAATACAATGACGCCGAGTTTGGCTACCCAGTATGGCTTATCTGTCCATCCGTGTTCTTCTAAACTCCCTTCTTTGCAGAATCTGAGGGTATATAGAGTGAAAATTCACAAAAATGATGTTTATATATAGCAAGGTTCCTTTGTATTAAATAATCAAATGAGTTTTCAACGCCATACTCCCTTTAACAGTCAATTAACGCAAGTCCAAAGGCAAAGTAGAGGGCAGTATGTACGCCCATGCTTCTTTTGGATGAATCCTCATAGATCAACGTCTTTCTACAACATAACGAAAAACTCCTACTACCCCCCCCCCCCCCCCCCC